>NC_139401.1:0-20000 GCF_054392235.1 Sus scrofa | reverse complement strand
GTTAGGGTTAGGGTTAGGGTTAGGGTTAGGGTTAGGGTTAGGGTTAGGGTTAGGGTTAGGGTTAGGGTTAGGGTTAGGGTTAGGGTTAGGGTTAGGGTTAGGGTTAGGGTTAGGGTTAGGGTTAGGGTTAGGGTTAGGGTTAGGGTTAGGGTTAGGGTTAGGGTTAGGGTTAGGGTTAGGGTTAGGGTTAGGGTTAGGGTTAGGGTTAGGGTTAGGGTTAGGGTTAGGGTTAGGGTTAGGGTTAGGGTTAGGGTTAGGGTTAGGGTTAGGGTTAGGGTTAGGGTTAGGGTTAGGGTTAGGGTTAGGGTTAGGGTTAGGGTTAGGGTTAGGGTTAGGGTTAGGGTTAGGGTTAGGGTTAGGGTTAGGGTTAGGGTTAGGGTTAGGGTTAGGGTTAGGGTTAGGGTTAGGGTTAGGGTTAGGGTTAGGGTTAGGGTTAGGGTTAGGGTTAGGGTTAGGGTTAGGGTTAGGGTTAGGGTTAGGGTTAGGGTTAGGGTTAGGGTTAGGGTTAGGGTTAGGGTTAGGGTTAGGGTTAGGGTTAGGGTTAGGGTTAGGGTTAGGGTTAGGGTTAGGGTTAGGGTTAGGGTTAGGGTTAGGGTTAGGGTTAGGGTTAGGGTTAGGGTTAGGGTTAGGGTTAGGGTTAGGGTTAGGGTTAGGGTTAGGGTTAGGGTTAGGGTTAGGGTTAGGGTTAGGGTTAGGGTTAGGGTTAGGGTTAGGGTTAGGGTTAGGGTTAGGGTTAGGGTTAGGGTTAGGGTTAGGGTTAGGGTTAGGGTTAGGGTTAGGGTTAGGGTTAGGGTTAGGGTTAGGGTTAGGGTTAGGGTTAGGGTTAGGGTTAGGGTTAGGGTTAGGGTTAGGGTTAGGGTTAGGGTTAGGGTTAGGGTTAGGGTTAGGGTTAGGGTTAGGGTTAGGGTTAGGGTTAGGGTTAGGGTTAGGGTTAGGGTTAGGGTTAGGGTTAGGGTTAGGGTTAGGGTTAGGGTTAGGGTTAGGGTTAGGGTTAGGGTTAGGGTTAGGGTTAGGGTTAGGGTTAGGGTTAGGGTTAGGGTTAGGGTTAGGGTTAGGGTTAGGGTTAGGGTTAGGGTTAGGGTTAGGGTTAGGGTTAGGGTTAGGGTTAGGGTTAGGGTTAGGGTTAGGGTTAGGGTTAGGGTTAGGGTTAGGGTTAGGGTTAGGGTTAGGGTTAGGGTTAGGGTTAGGGTTAGGGTTAGGGTTAGGGTTAGGGTTAGGGTTAGGGTTAGGGTTAGGGTTAGGGTTAGGGTTAGGGTTAGGGTTAGGGTTAGGGTTAGGGTTAGGGTTAGGGTTAGGGTTAGGGTTAGGGTTAGGGTTAGGGTTAGGGTTAGGGTTAGGGTTAGGGTTAGGGTTAGGGTTAGGGTTAGGGTTAGGGTTAGGGTTAGGGTTAGGGTTAGGGTTAGGGTTAGGGTTAGGGTTAGGGTTAGGGTTAGGGTTAGGGTTAGGGTTAGGGTTAGGGTTAGGGTTAGGGTTAGGGTTAGGGTTAGGGTTAGGGTTAGGGTTAGGGTTAGGGTTAGGGTTAGGGTTAGGGTTAGGGTTAGGGTTAGGGTTAGGGTTAGGGTTAGGGTTAGGGTTAGGGTTAGGGTTAGGGTTAGGGTTAGGGTTAGGGTTAGGGTTAGGGTTAGGGTTAGGGTTAGGGTTAGGGTTAGGGTTAGGGTTAGGGTTAGGGTTAGGGTTAGGGTTAGGGTTAGGGTTAGGGTTAGGGTTAGGGTTAGGGTTAGGGTTAGGGTTAGGGTTAGGGTTAGGGTTAGGGTTAGGGTTAGGGTTAGGGTTAGGGTTAGGGTTAGGGTTAGGGTTAGGGTTAGGGTTAGGGTTAGGGTTAGGGTTAGGGTTAGGGTTAGGGTTAGGGTTAGGGTTAGGGTTAGGGTTAGGGTTAGGGTTAGGGTTAGGGTTAGGGTTAGGGTTAGGGTTAGGGTTAGGGTTAGGGTTAGGGTTAGGGTTAGGGTTAGGGTTAGGGTTAGGGTTAGGGTTAGGGTTAGGGTTAGGGTTAGGGTTAGGGTTAGGGTTAGGGTTAGGGTTAGGGTTAGGGTTAGGGTTAGGGTTAGGGTTAGGGTTAGGGTTAGGGTTAGGGTTAGGGTTAGGGTTAGGGTTAGGGTTAGGGTTAGGGTTAGGGTTAGGGTTAGGGTTAGGGTTAGGGTTAGGGTTAGGGTTAGGGTTAGGGTTAGGGTTAGGGTTAGGGTTAGGGTTAGGGTTAGGGTTAGGGTTAGGGTTAGGGTTAGGGTTAGGGTTAGGGTTAGGGTTAGGGTTAGGGTTAGGGTTAGGGTTAGGGTTAGGGTTAGGGTTAGGGTTAGGGTTAGGGTTAGGGTTAGGGTTAGGGTTAGGGTTAGGGTTAGGGTTAGGGTTAGGGTTAGGGTTAGGGTTAGGGTTAGGGTTAGGGTTAGGGTTAGGGTTAGGGTTAGGGTTAGGGTTAGGGTTAGGGTTAGGGTTAGGGTTAGGGTTAGGGTTAGGGTTAGGGTTAGGGTTAGGGTTAGGGTTAGGGTTAGGGTTAGGGTTAGGGTTAGGGTTAGGGTTAGGGTTAGGGTTAGGGTTAGGGTTAGGGTTAGGGTTAGGGTTAGGGTTAGGGTTAGGGTTAGGGTTAGGGTTAGGGTTAGGGTTAGGGTTAGGGTTAGGGTTAGGGTTAGGGTTAGGGTTAGGGTTAGGGTTAGGGTTAGGGTTAGGGTTAGGGTTAGGGTTAGGGTTAGGGTTAGGGTTAGGGTTAGGGTTAGGGTTAGGGTTAGGGTTAGGGTTAGGGTTAGGGTTAGGGTTAGGGTTAGGGTTAGGGTTAGGGTTAGGGTTAGGGTTAGGGTTAGGGTTAGGGTTAGGGTTAGGGTTAGGGTTAGGGTTAGGGTTAGGGTTAGGGTTAGGGTTAGGGTTAGGGTTAGGGTTAGGGTTAGGGTTAGGGTTAGGGTTAGGGTTAGGGTTAGGGTTAGGGTTAGGGTTAGGGTTAGGGTTAGGGTTAGGGTTAGGGTTAGGGTTAGGGTTAGGGTTAGGGTTAGGGTTAGGGTTAGGGTTAGGGTTAGGGTTAGGGTTAGGGTTAGGGTTAGGGTTAGGGTTAGGGTTAGGGTTAGGGTTAGGGTTAGGGTTAGGGTTAGGGTTAGGGTTAGGGTTAGGGTTAGGGTTAGGGTTAGGGTTAGGGTTAGGGTTAGGGTTAGGGTTAGGGTTAGGGTTAGGGTTAGGGTTAGGGTTAGGGTTAGGGTTAGGGTTAGGGTTAGGGTTAGGGTTAGGGTTAGGGTTAGGGTTAGGGTTAGGGTTAGGGTTAGGGTTAGGGTTAGGGTTAGGGTTAGGGTTAGGGTTAGGGTTAGGGTTAGGGTTAGGGTTAGGGTTAGGGTTAGGGTTAGGGTTAGGGTTAGGGTTAGGGTTAGGGTTAGGGTTAGGGTTAGGGTTAGGGTTAGGGTTAGGGTTAGGGTTAGGGTTAGGGTTAGGGTTAGGGTTAGGGTTAGGGTTAGGGTTAGGGTTAGGGTTAGGGTTAGGGTTAGGGTTAGGGTTAGGGTTAGGGTTAGGGTTAGGGTTAGGGTTAGGGTTAGGGTTAGGGTTAGGGTTAGGGTTAGGGTTAGGGTTAGGGTTAGGGTTAGGGTTAGGGTTAGGGTTAGGGTTAGGGTTAGGGTTAGGGTTAGGGTTAGGGTTAGGGTTAGGGTTAGGGTTAGGGTTAGGGTTAGGGTTAGGGTTAGGGTTAGGGTTAGGGTTAGGGTTAGGGTTAGGGTTAGGGTTAGGGTTAGGGTTAGGGTTAGGGTTAGGGTTAGGGTTAGGGTTAGGGTTAGGGTTAGGGTTAGGGTTAGGGTTAGGGTTAGGGTTAGGGTTAGGGTTAGGGTTAGGGTTAGGGTTAGGGTTAGGGTTAGGGTTAGGGTTAGGGTTAGGGTTAGGGTTAGGGTTAGGGTTAGGGTTAGGGTTAGGGTTAGGGTTAGGGTTAGGGTTAGGGTTAGGGTTAGGGTTAGGGTTAGGGTTAGGGTTAGGGTTAGGGTTAGGGTTAGGGTTAGGGTTAGGGTTAGGGTTAGGGTTAGGGTTAGGGTTAGGGTTAGGGTTAGGGTTAGGGTTAGGGTTAGGGTTAGGGTTAGGGTTAGGGTTAGGGTTAGGGTTAGGGTTAGGGTTAGGGTTAGGGTTAGGGTTAGGGTTAGGGTTAGGGTTAGGGTTAGGGTTAGGGTTAGGGTTAGGGTTAGGGTTAGGGTTAGGGTTAGGGTTAGGGTTAGGGTTAGGGTTAGGGTTAGGGTTAGGGTTAGGGTTAGGGTTAGGGTTAGGGTTAGGGTTAGGGTTAGGGTTAGGGTTAGGGTTAGGGTTAGGGTTAGGGTTAGGGTTAGGGTTAGGGTTAGGGTTAGGGTTAGGGTTAGGGTTAGGGTTAGGGTTAGGGTTAGGGTTAGGGTTAGGGTTAGGGTTAGGGTTAGGGTTAGGGTTAGGGTTAGGGTTAGGGTTAGGGTTAGGGTTAGGGTTAGGGTTAGGGTTAGGGTTAGGGTTAGGGTTAGGGTTAGGGTTAGGGTTAGGGTTAGGGTTAGGGTTAGGGTTAGGGTTAGGGTTAGGGTTAGGGTTAGGGTTAGGGTTAGGGTTAGGGTTAGGGTTAGGGTTAGGGTTAGGGTTAGGGTTAGGGTTAGGGTTAGGGTTAGGGTTAGGGTTAGGGTTAGGGTTAGGGTTAGGGTTAGGGTTAGGGTTAGGGTTAGGGTTAGGGTTAGGGTTAGGGTTAGGGTTAGGGTTAGGGTTAGGGTTAGGGTTAGGGTTAGGGTTAGGGTTAGGGTTAGGGTTAGGGTTAGGGTTAGGGTTAGGGTTAGGGTTAGGGTTAGGGTTAGGGTTAGGGTTAGGGTTAGGGTTAGGGTTAGGGTTAGGGTTAGGGTTAGGGTTAGGGTTAGGGTTAGGGTTAGGGTTAGGGTTAGGGTTAGGGTTAGGGTTAGGGTTAGGGTTAGGGTTAGGGTTAGGGTTAGGGTTAGGGTTAGGGTTAGGGTTAGGGTTAGGGTTAGGGTTAGGGTTAGGGTTAGGGTTAGGGTTAGGGTTAGGGTTAGGGTTAGGGTTAGGGTTAGGGTTAGGGTTAGGGTTAGGGTTAGGGTTAGGGTTAGGGTTAGGGTTAGGGTTAGGGTTAGGGTTAGGGTTAGGGTTAGGGTTAGGGTTAGGGTTAGGGTTAGGGTTAGGGTTAGGGTTAGGGTTAGGGTTAGGGTTAGGGTTAGGGTTAGGGTTAGGGTTAGGGTTAGGGTTAGGGTTAGGGTTAGGGTTAGGGTTAGGGTTAGGGTTAGGGTTAGGGTTAGGGTTAGGGTTAGGGTTAGGGTTAGGGTTAGGGTTAGGGTTAGGGTTAGGGTTAGGGTTAGGGTTAGGGTTAGGGTTAGGGTTAGGGTTAGGGTTAGGGTTAGGGTTAGGGTTAGGGTTAGGGTTAGGGTTAGGGTTAGGGTTAGGGTTAGGGTTAGGGTTAGGGTTAGGGTTAGGGTTAGGGTTAGGGTTAGGGTTAGGGTTAGGGTTAGGGTTAGGGTTAGGGTTAGGGTTAGGGTTAGGGTTAGGGTTAGGGTTAGGGTTAGGGTTAGGGTTAGGGTTAGGGTTAGGGTTAGGGTTAGGGTTAGGGTTAGGGTTAGGGTTAGGGTTAGGGTTAGGGTTAGGGTTAGGGTTAGGGTTAGGGTTAGGGTTAGGGTTAGGGTTAGGGTTAGGGTTAGGGTTAGGGTTAGGGTTAGGGTTAGGGTTAGGGTTAGGGTTAGGGTTAGGGTTAGGGTTAGGGTTAGGGTTAGGGTTAGGGTTAGGGTTAGGGTTAGGGTTAGGGTTAGGGTTAGGGTTAGGGTTAGGGTTAGGGTTAGGGTTAGGGTTAGGGTTAGGGTTAGGGTTAGGGTTAGGGTTAGGGTTAGGGTTAGGGTTAGGGTTAGGGTTAGGGTTAGGGTTAGGGTTAGGGTTAGGGTTAGGGTTAGGGTTAGGGTTAGGGTTAGGGTTAGGGTTAGGGTTAGGGTTAGGGTTAGGGTTAGGGTTAGGGTTAGGGTTAGGGTTAGGGTTAGGGTTAGGGTTAGGGTTAGGGTTAGGGTTAGGGTTAGGGTTAGGGTTAGGGTTAGGGTTAGGGTTAGGGTTAGGGTTAGGGTTAGGGTTAGGGTTAGGGTTAGGGTTAGGGTTAGGGTTAGGGTTAGGGTTAGGGTTAGGGTTAGGGTTAGGGTTAGGGTTAGGGTTAGGGTTAGGGTTAGGGTTAGGGTTAGGGTTAGGGTTAGGGTTAGGGTTAGGGTTAGGGTTAGGGTTAGGGTTAGGGTTAGGGTTAGGGTTAGGGTTAGGGTTAGGGTTAGGGTTAGGGTTAGGGTTAGGGTTAGGGTTAGGGTTAGGGTTAGGGTTAGGGTTAGGGTTAGGGTTAGGGTTAGGGTTAGGGTTAGGGTTAGGGTTAGGGTTAGGGTTAGGGTTAGGGTTAGGGTTAGGGTTAGGGTTAGGGTTAGGGTTAGGGTTAGGGTTAGGGTTAGGGTTAGGGTTAGGGTTAGGGTTAGGGTTAGGGTTAGGGTTAGGGTTAGGGTTAGGGTTAGGGTTAGGGTTAGGGTTAGGGTTAGGGTTAGGGTTAGGGTTAGGGTTAGGGTTAGGGTTAGGGTTAGGGTTAGGGTTAGGGTTAGGGTTAGGGTTAGGGTTAGGGTTAGGGTTAGGGTTAGGGTTAGGGTTAGGGTTAGGGTTAGGGTTAGGGTTAGGGTTAGGGTTAGGGTTAGGGTTAGGGTTAGGGTTAGGGTTAGGGTTAGGGTTAGGGTTAGGGTTAGGGTTAGGGTTAGGGTTAGGGTTAGGGTTAGGGTTAGGGTTAGGGTTAGGGTTAGGGTTAGGGTTAGGGTTAGGGTTAGGGTTAGGGTTAGGGTTAGGGTTAGGGTTAGGGTTAGGGTTAGGGTTAGGGTTAGGGTTAGGGTTAGGGTTAGGGTTAGGGTTAGGGTTAGGGTTAGGGTTAGGGTTAGGGTTAGGGTTAGGGTTAGGGTTAGGGTTAGGGTTAGGGTTAGGGTTAGGGTTAGGGTTAGGGTTAGGGTTAGGGTTAGGGTTAGGGTTAGGGTTAGGGTTAGGGTTAGGGTTAGGGTTAGGGTTAGGGTTAGGGTTAGGGTTAGGGTTAGGGTTAGGGTTAGGGTTAGGGTTAGGGTTAGGGTTAGGGTTAGGGTTAGGGTTAGGGTTAGGGTTAGGGTTAGGGTTAGGGTTAGGGTTAGGGTTAGGGTTAGGGTTAGGGTTAGGGTTAGGGTTAGGGTTAGGGTTAGGGTTAGGGTTAGGGTTAGGGTTAGGGTTAGGGTTAGGGTTAGGGTTAGGGTTAGGGTTAGGGTTAGGGTTAGGGTTAGGGTTAGGGTTAGGGTTAGGGTTAGGGTTAGGGTTAGGGTTAGGGTTAGGGTTAGGGTTAGGGTTAGGGTTAGGGTTAGGGTTAGGGTTAGGGTTAGGGTTAGGGTTAGGGTTAGGGTTAGGGTTAGGGTTAGGGTTAGGGTTAGGGTTAGGGTTAGGGTTAGGGTTAGGGTTAGGGTTAGGGTTAGGGTTAGGGTTAGGGTTAGGGTTAGGGTTAGGGTTAGGGTTAGGGTTAGGGTTAGGGTTAGGGTTAGGGTTAGGGTTAGGGTTAGGGTTAGGGTTAGGGTTAGGGTTAGGGTTAGGGTTAGGGTTAGGGTTAGGGTTAGGGTTAGGGTTAGGGTTAGGGTTAGGGTTAGGGTTAGGGTTAGGGTTAGGGTTAGGGTTAGGGTTAGGGTTAGGGTTAGGGTTAGGGTTAGGGTTAGGGTTAGGGTTAGGGTTAGGGTTAGGGTTAGGGTTAGGGTTAGGGTTAGGGTTAGGGTTAGGGTTAGGGTTAGGGTTAGGGTTAGGGTTAGGGTTAGGGTTAGGGTTAGGGTTAGGGTTAGGGTTAGGGTTAGGGTTAGGGTTAGGGTTAGGGTTAGGGTTAGGGTTAGGGTTAGGGTTAGGGTTAGGGTTAGGGTTAGGGTTAGGGTTAGGGTTAGGGTTAGGGTTAGGGTTAGGGTTAGGGTTAGGGTTAGGGTTAGGGTTAGGGTTAGGGTTAGGGTTAGGGTTAGGGTTAGGGTTAGGGTTAGGGTTAGGGTTAGGGTTAGGGTTAGGGTTAGGGTTAGGGTTAGGGTTAGGGTTAGGGTTAGGGTTAGGGTTAGGGTTAGGGTTAGGGTTAGGGTTAGGGTTAGGGTTAGGGTTAGGGTTAGGGTTAGGGTTAGGGTTAGGGTTAGGGTTAGGGTTAGGGTTAGGGTTAGGGTTAGGGTTAGGGTTAGGGTTAGGGTTAGGGTTAGGGTTAGGGTTAGGGTTAGGGTTAGGGTTAGGGTTAGGGTTAGGGTTAGGGTTAGGGTTAGGGTTAGGGTTAGGGTTAGGGTTAGGGTTAGGGTTAGGGTTAGGGTTAGGGTTAGGGTTAGGGTTAGGGTTAGGGTTAGGGTTAGGGTTAGGGTTAGGGTTAGGGTTAGGGTTAGGGTTAGGGTTAGGGTTAGGGTTAGGGTTAGGGTTAGGGTTAGGGTTAGGGTTAGGGTTAGGGTTAGGGTTAGGGTTAGGGTTAGGGTTAGGGTTAGGGTTAGGGTTAGGGTTAGGGTTAGGGTTAGGGTTAGGGTTAGGGTTAGGGTTAGGGTTAGGGTTAGGGTTAGGGTTAGGGTTAGGGTTAGGGTTAGGGTTAGGGTTAGGGTTAGGGTTAGGGTTAGGGTTAGGGTTAGGGTTAGGGTTAGGGTTAGGGTTAGGGTTAGGGTTAGGGTTAGGGTTAGGGTTAGGGTTAGGGTTAGGGTTAGGGTTAGGGTTAGGGTTAGGGTTAGGGTTAGGGTTAGGGTTAGGGTTAGGGTTAGGGTTAGGGTTAGGGTTAGGGTTAGGGTTAGGGTTAGGGTTAGGGTTAGGGTTAGGGTTAGGGTTAGGGTTAGGGTTAGGGTTAGGGTTAGGGTTAGGGTTAGGGTTAGGGTTAGGGTTAGGGTTAGGGTTAGGGTTAGGGTTAGGGTTAGGGTTAGGGTTAGGGTTAGGGTTAGGGTTAGGGTTAGGGTTAGGGTTAGGGTTAGGGTTAGGGTTAGGGTTAGGGTTAGGGTTAGGGTTAGGGTTAGGGTTAGGGTTAGGGTTAGGGTTAGGGTTAGGGTTAGGGTTAGGGTTAGGGTTAGGGTTAGGGTTAGGGTTAGGGTTAGGGTTAGGGTTAGGGTTAGGGTTAGGGTTAGGGTTAGGGTTAGGGTTAGGGTTAGGGTTAGGGTTAGGGTTAGGGTTAGGGTTAGGGTTAGGGTTAGGGTTAGGGTTAGGGTTAGGGTTAGGGTTAGGGTTAGGGTTAGGGTTAGGGTTAGGGTTAGGGTTAGGGTTAGGGTTAGGGTTAGGGTTAGGGTTAGGGTTAGGGTTAGGGTTAGGGTTAGGGTTAGGGTTAGGGTTAGGGTTAGGGTTAGGGTTAGGGTTAGGGTTAGGGTTAGGGTTAGGGTTAGGGTTAGGGTTAGGGTTAGGGTTAGGGTTAGGGTTAGGGTTAGGGTTAGGGTTAGGGTTAGGGTTAGGGTTAGGGTTAGGGTTAGGGTTAGGGTTAGGGTTAGGGTTAGGGTTAGGGTTAGGGTTAGGGTTAGGGTTAGGGTTAGGGTTAGGGTTAGGGTTAGGGTTAGGGTTAGGGTTAGGGTTAGGGTTAGGGTTAGGGTTAGGGTTAGGGTTAGGGTTAGGGTTAGGGTTAGGGTTAGGGTTAGGGTTAGGGTTAGGGTTAGGGTTAGGGTTAGGGTTAGGGTTAGGGTTAGGGTTAGGGTTAGGGTTAGGGTTAGGGTTAGGGTTAGGGTTAGGGTTAGGGTTAGGGTTAGGGTTAGGGTTAGGGTTAGGGTTAGGGTTAGGGTTAGGGTTAGGGTTAGGGTTAGGGTTAGGGTTAGGGTTAGGGTTAGGGTTAGGGTTAGGGTTAGGGTTAGGGTTAGGGTTAGGGTTAGGGTTAGGGTTAGGGTTAGGGTTAGGGTTAGGGTTAGGGTTAGGGTTAGGGTTAGGGTTAGGGTTAGGGTTAGGGTTAGGGTTAGGGTTAGGGTTAGGGTTAGGGTTAGGGTTAGGGTTAGGGTTAGGGTTAGGGTTAGGGTTAGGGTTAGGGTTAGGGTTAGGGTTAGGGTTAGGGTTAGGGTTAGGGTTAGGGTTAGGGTTAGGGTTAGGGTTAGGGTTAGGGTTAGGGTTAGGGTTAGGGTTAGGGTTAGGGTTAGGGTTAGGGTTAGGGTTAGGGTTAGGGTTAGGGTTAGGGTTAGGGTTAGGGTTAGGGTTAGGGTTAGGGTTAGGGTTAGGGTTAGGGTTAGGGTTAGGGTTAGGGTTAGGGTTAGGGTTAGGGTTAGGGTTAGGGTTAGGGTTAGGGTTAGGGTTAGGGTTAGGGTTAGGGTTAGGGTTAGGGTTAGGGTTAGGGTTAGGGTTAGGGTTAGGGTTAGGGTTAGGGTTAGGGTTAGGGTTAGGGTTAGGGTTAGGGTTAGGGTTAGGGTTAGGGTTAGGGTTAGGGTTAGGGTTAGGGTTAGGGTTAGGGTTAGGGTTAGGGTTAGGGTTAGGGTTAGGGTTAGGGTTAGGGTTAGGGTTAGGGTTAGGGTTAGGGTTAGGGTTAGGGTTAGGGTTAGGGTTAGGGTTAGGGTTAGGGTTAGGGTTAGGGTTAGGGTTAGGGTTAGGGTTAGGGTTAGGGTTAGGGTTAGGGTTAGGGTTAGGGTTAGGGTTAGGGTTAGGGTTAGGGTTAGGGTTAGGGTTAGGGTTAGGGTTAGGGTTAGGGTTAGGGTTAGGGTTAGGGTTAGGGTTAGGGTTAGGGTTAGGGTTAGGGTTAGGGTTAGGGTTAGGGTTAGGGTTAGGGTTAGGGTTAGGGTTAGGGTTAGGGTTAGGGTTAGGGTTAGGGTTAGGGTTAGGGTTAGGGTTAGGGTTAGGGTTAGGGTTAGGGTTAGGGTTAGGGTTAGGGTTAGGGTTAGGGTTAGGGTTAGGGTTAGGGTTAGGGTTAGGGTTAGGGTTAGGGTTAGGGTTAGGGTTAGGGTTAGGGTTAGGGTTAGGGTTAGGGTTAGGGTTAGGGTTAGGGTTAGGGTTAGGGTTAGGGTTAGGGTTAGGGTTAGGGTTAGGGTTAGGGTTAGGGTTAGGGTTAGGGTTAGGGTTAGGGTTAGGGTTAGGGTTAGGGTTAGGGTTAGGGTTAGGGTTAGGGTTAGGGTTAGGGTTAGGGTTAGGGTTAGGGTTAGGGTTAGGGTTAGGGTTAGGGTTAGGGTTAGGGTTAGGGTTAGGGTTAGGGTTAGGGTTAGGGTTAGGGTTAGGGTTAGGGTTAGGGTTAGGGTTAGGGTTAGGGTTAGGGTTAGGGTTAGGGTTAGGGTTAGGGTTAGGGTTAGGGTTAGGGTTAGGGTTAGGGTTAGGGTTAGGGTTAGGGTTAGGGTTAGGGTTAGGGTTAGGGTTAGGGTTAGGGTTAGGGTTAGGGTTAGGGTTAGGGTTAGGGTTAGGGTTAGGGTTAGGGTTAGGGTTAGGGTTAGGGTTAGGGTTAGGGTTAGGGTTAGGGTTAGGGTTAGGGTTAGGGTTAGGGTTAGGGTTAGGGTTAGGGTTAGGGTTAGGGTTAGGGTTAGGGTTAGGGTTAGGGTTAGGGTTAGGGTTAGGGTTAGGGTTAGGGTTAGGGTTAGGGTTAGGGTTAGGGTTAGGGTTAGGGTTAGGGTTAGGGTTAGGGTTAGGGTTAGGGTTAGGGTTAGGGTTAGGGTTAGGGTTAGGGTTAGGGTTAGGGTTAGGGTTAGGGTTAGGGTTAGGGTTAGGGTTAGGGTTAGGGTTAGGGTTAGGGTTAGGGTTAGGGTTAGGGTTAGGGTTAGGGTTAGGGTTAGGGTTAGGGTTAGGGTTAGGGTTAGGGTTAGGGTTAGGGTTAGGGTTAGGGTTAGGGTTAGGGTTAGGGTTAGGGTTAGGGTTAGGGTTAGGGTTAGGGTTAGGGTTAGGGTTAGGGTTAGGGTTAGGGTTAGGGTTAGGGTTAGGGTTAGGGTTAGGGTTAGGGTTAGGGTTAGGGTTAGGGTTAGGGTTAGGGTTAGGGTTAGGGTTAGGGTTAGGGTTAGGGTTAGGGTTAGGGTTAGGGTTAGGGTTAGGGTTAGGGTTAGGGTTAGGGTTAGGGTTAGGGTTAGGGTTAGGGTTAGGGTTAGGGTTAGGGTTAGGGTTAGGGTTAGGGTTAGGGTTAGGGTTAGGGTTAGGGTTAGGGTTAGGGTTAGGGTTAGGGTTAGGGTTAGGGTTAGGGTTAGGGTTAGGGTTAGGGTTAGGGTTAGGGTTAGGGTTAGGGTTAGGGTTAGGGTTAGGGTTAGGGTTAGGGTTAGGGTTAGGGTTAGGGTTAGGGTTAGGGTTAGGGTTAGGGTTAGGGTTAGGGTTAGGGTTAGGGTTAGGGTTAGGGTTAGGGTTAGGGTTAGGGTTAGGGTTAGGGTTAGGGTTAGGGTTAGGGTTAGGGTTAGGGTTAGGGTTAGGGTTAGGGTTAGGGTTAGGGTTAGGGTTAGGGTTAGGGTTAGGGTTAGGGTTAGGGTTAGGGTTAGGGTTAGGGTTAGGGTTAGGGTTAGGGTTAGGGTTAGGGTTAGGGTTAGGGTTAGGGTTAGGGTTAGGGTTAGGGTTAGGGTTAGGGTTAGGGTTAGGGTTAGGGTTAGGGTTAGGGTTAGGGTTAGGGTTAGGGTTAGGGTTAGGGTTAGGGTTAGGGTTAGGGTTAGGGTTAGGGTTAGGGTTAGGGTTAGGGTTAGGGTTAGGGTTAGGGTTAGGGTTAGGGTTAGGGTTAGGGTTAGGGTTAGGGTTAGGGTTAGGGTTAGGGTTAGGGTTAGGGTTAGGGTTAGGGTTAGGGTTAGGGTTAGGGTTAGGGTTAGGGTTAGGGTTAGGGTTAGGGTTAGGGTTAGGGTTAGGGTTAGGGTTAGGGTTAGGGTTAGGGTTAGGGTTAGGGTTAGGGTTAGGGTTAGGGTTAGGGTTAGGGTTAGGGTTAGGGTTAGGGTTAGGGTTAGGGTTAGGGTTAGGGTTAGGGTTAGGGTTAGGGTTAGGGTTAGGGTTAGGGTTAGGGTTAGGGTTAGGGTTAGGGTTAGGGTTAGGGTTAGGGTTAGGGTTAGGGTTAGGGTTAGGGTTAGGGTTAGGGTTAGGGTTAGGGTTAGGGTTAGGGTTAGGGTTAGGGTTAGGGTTAGGGTTAGGGTTAGGGTTAGGGTTAGGGTTAGGGTTAGGGTTAGGGTTAGGGTTAGGGTTAGGGTTAGGGTTAGGGTTAGGGTTAGGGTTAGGGTTAGGGTTAGGGTTAGGGTTAGGGTTAGGGTTAGGGTTAGGGTTAGGGTTAGGGTTAGGGTTAGGGTTAGGGTTAGGGTTAGGGTTAGGGTTAGGGTTAGGGTTAGGGTTAGGGTTAGGGTTAGGGTTAGGGTTAGGGTTAGGGTTAGGGTTAGGGTTAGGGTTAGGGTTAGGGTTAGGGTTAGGGTTAGGGTTAGGGTTAGGGTTAGGGTTAGGGTTAGGGTTAGGGTTAGGGTTAGGGTTAGGGTTAGGGTTAGGGTTAGGGTTAGGGTTAGGGTTAGGGTTAGGGTTAGGGTTAGGGTTAGGGTTAGGGTTAGGGTTAGGGTTAGGGTTAGGGTTAGGGTTAGGGTTAGGGTTAGGGTTAGGGTTAGGGTTAGGGTTAGGGTTAGGGTTAGGGTTAGGGTTAGGGTTAGGGTTAGGGTTAGGGTTAGGGTTAGGGTTAGGGTTAGGGTTAGGGTTAGGGTTAGGGTTAGGGTTAGGGTTAGGGTTAGGGTTAGGGTTAGGGTTAGGGTTAGGGTTAGGGTTAGGGTTAGGGTTAGGGTTAGGGTTAGGGTTAGGGTTAGGGTTAGGGTTAGGGTTAGGGTTAGGGTTAGGGTTAGGGTTAGGGTTAGGGTTAGGGTTAGGGTTAGGGTTAGGGTTAGGGTTAGGGTTAGGGTTAGGGTTAGGGTTAGGGTTAGGGTTAGGGTTAGGGTTAGGGTTAGGGTTAGGGTTAGGGTTAGGGTTAGGGTTAGGGTTAGGGTTAGGGTTAGGGTTAGGGTTAGGGTTAGGGTTAGGGTTAGGGTTAGGGTTAGGGTTAGGGTTAGGGTTAGGGTTAGGGTTAGGGTTAGGGTTAGGGTTAGGGTTAGGGTTAGGGTTAGGGTTAGGGTTAGGGTTAGGGTTAGGGTTAGGGTTAGGGTTAGGGTTAGGGTTAGGGTTAGGGTTAGGGTTAGGGTTAGGGTTAGGGTTAGGGTTAGGGTTAGGGTTAGGGTTAGGGTTAGGGTTAGGGTTAGGGTTAGGGTTAGGGTTAGGGTTAGGGTTAGGGTTAGGGTTAGGGTTAGGGTTAGGGTTAGGGTTAGGGTTAGGGTTAGGGTTAGGGTTAGGGTTAGGGTTAGGGTTAGGGTTAGGGTTAGGGTTAGGGTTAGGGTTAGGGTTAGGGTTAGGGTTAGGGTTAGGGTTAGGGTTAGGGTTAGGGTTAGGGTTAGGGTTAGGGTTAGGGTTAGGGTTAGGGTTAGGGTTAGGGTTAGGGTTAGGGTTAGGGTTAGGGTTAGGGTTAGGGTTAGGGTTAGGGTTAGGGTTAGGGTTAGGGTTAGGGTTAGGGTTAGGGTTAGGGTTAGGGTTAGGGTTAGGGTTAGGGTTAGGGTTAGGGTTAGGGTTAGGGTTAGGGTTAGGGTTAGGGTTAGGGTTAGGGTTAGGGTTAGGGTTAGGGTTAGGGTTAGGGTTAGGGTTAGGGTTAGGGTTAGGGTTAGGGTTAGGGTTAGGGTTAGGGTTAGGGTTAGGGTTAGGGTTAGGGTTAGGGTTAGGGTTAGGGTTAGGGTTAGGGTTAGGGTTAGGGTTAGGGTTAGGGTTAGGGTTAGGGTTAGGGTTAGGGTTAGGGTTAGGGTTAGGGTTAGGGTTAGGGTTAGGGTTAGGGTTAGGGTTAGGGTTAGGGTTAGGGTTAGGGTTAGGGTTAGGGTTAGGGTTAGGGTTAGGGTTAGGGTTAGGGTTAGGGTTAGGGTTAGGGTTAGGGTTAGGGTTAGGGTTAGGGTTAGGGTTAGGGTTAGGGTTAGGGTTAGGGTTAGGGTTAGGGTTAGGGTTAGGGTTAGGGTTAGGGTTAGGGTTAGGGTTAGGGTTAGGGTTAGGGTTAGGGTTAGGGTTAGGGTTAGGGTTAGGGTTAGGGTTAGGGTTAGGGTTAGGGTTAGGGTTAGGGTTAGGGTTAGGGTTAGGGTTAGGGTTAGGGTTAGGGTTAGGGTTAGGGTTAGGGTTAGGGTTAGGGTTAGGGTTAGGGTTAGGGTTAGGGTTAGGGTTAGGGTTAGGGTTAGGGTTAGGGTTAGGGTTAGGGTTAGGGTTAGGGTTAGGGTTAGGGTTAGGGTTAGGGTTAGGGTTAGGGTTAGGGTTAGGGTTAGGGTTAGGGTTAGGGTTAGGGTTAGGGTTAGGGTTAGGGTTAGGGTTAGGGTTAGGGTTAGGGTTAGGGTTAGGGTTAGGGTTAGGGTTAGGGTTAGGGTTAGGGTTAGGGTTAGGGTTAGGGTTAGGGTTAGGGTTAGGGTTAGGGTTAGGGTTAGGGTTAGGGTTAGGGTTAGGGTTAGGGTTAGGGTTAGGGTTAGGGTTAGGGTTAGGGTTAGGGTTAGGGTTAGGGTTAGGGTTAGGGTTAGGGTTAGGGTTAGGGTTAGGGTTAGGGTTAGGGTTAGGGTTAGGGTTAGGGTTAGGGTTAGGGTTAGGGTTAGGGTTAGGGTTAGGGTTAGGGTTAGGGTTAGGGTTAGGGTTAGGGTTAGGGTTAGGGTTAGGGTTAGGGTTAGGGTTAGGGTTAGGGTTAGGGTTAGGGTTAGGGTTAGGGTTAGGGTTAGGGTTAGGGTTAGGGTTAGGGTTAGGGTTAGGGTTAGGGTTAGGGTTAGGGTTAGGGTTAGGGTTAGGGTTAGGGTTAGGGTTAGGGTTAGGGTTAGGGTTAGGGTTAGGGTTAGGGTTAGGGTTAGGGTTAGGGTTAGGGTTAGGGTTAGGGTTAGGGTTAGGGTTAGGGTTAGGGTTAGGGTTAGGGTTAGGGTTAGGGTTAGGGTTAGGGTTAGGGTTAGGGTTAGGGTTAGGGTTAGGGTTAGGGTTAGGGTTAGGGTTAGGGTTAGGGTTAGGGTTAGGGTTAGGGTTAGGGTTAGGGTTAGGGTTAGGGTTAGGGTTAGGGTTAGGGTTAGGGTTAGGGTTAGGGTTAGGGTTAGGGTTAGGGTTAGGGTTAGGGTTAGGGTTAGGGTTAGGGTTAGGGTTAGGGTTAGGGTTAGGGTTAGGGTTAGGGTTAGGGTTAGGGTTAGGGTTAGGGTTAGGGTTAGGGTTAGGGTTAGGGTTAGGGTTAGGGTTAGGGTTAGGGTTAGGGTTAGGGTTAGGGTTAGGGTTAGGGTTAGGGTTAGGGTTAGGGTTAGGGTTAGGGTTAGGGTTAGGGTTAGGGTTAGGGTTAGGGTTAGGGTTAGGGTTAGGGTTAGGGTTAGGGTTAGGGTTAGGGTTAGGGTTAGGGTTAGGGTTAGGGTTAGGGTTAGGGTTAGGGTTAGGGTTAGGGTTAGGGTTAGGGTTAGGGTTAGGGTTAGGGTTAGGGTTAGGGTTAGGGTTAGGGTTAGGGTTAGGGTTAGGGTTAGGGTTAGGGTTAGGGTTAGGGTTAGGGTTAGGGTTAGGGTTAGGGTTAGGGTTAGGGTTAGGGTTAGGGTTAGGGTTAGGGTTAGGGTTAGGGTTAGGGTTAGGGTTAGGGTTAGGGTTAGGGTTAGGGTTAGGGTTAGGGTTAGGGTTAGGGTTAGGGTTAGGGTTAGGGTTAGGGTTAGGGTTAGGGTTAGGGTTAGGGTTAGGGTTAGGGTTAGGGTTAGGGTTAGGGTTAGGGTTAGGGTTAGGGTTAGGGTTAGGGTTAGGGTTAGGGTTAGGGTTAGGGTTAGGGTTAGGGTTAGGGTTAGGGTTAGGGTTAGGGTTAGGGTTAGGGTTAGGGTTAGGGTTAGGGTTAGGGTTAGGGTTAGGGTTAGGGTTAGGGTTAGGGTTAGGGTTAGGGTTAGGGTTAGGGTTAGGGTTAGGGTTAGGGTTAGGGTTAGGGTTAGGGTTAGGGTTAGGGTTAGGGTTAGGGTTAGGGTTAGGGTTAGGGTTAGGGTTAGGGTTAGGGTTAGGGTTAGGGTTAGGGTTAGGGTTAGGGTTAGGGTTAGGGTTAGGGTTAGGGTTAGGGTTAGGGTTAGGGTTAGGGTTAGGGTTAGGGTTAGGGTTAGGGTTAGGGTTAGGGTTAGGGTTAGGGTTAGGGTTAGGGTTAGGGTTAGGGTTAGGGTTAGGGTTAGGGTTAGGGTTAGGGTTAGGGTTAGGGTTAGGGTTAGGGTTAGGGTTAGGGTTAGGGTTAGGGTTAGGGTTAGGGTTAGGGTTAGGGTTAGGGTTAGGGTTAGGGTTAGGGTTAGGGTTAGGGTTAGGGTTAGGGTTAGGGTTAGGGTTAGGGTTAGGGTTAGGGTTAGGGTTAGGGTTAGGGTTAGGGTTAGGGTTAGGGTTAGGGTTAGGGTTAGGGTTAGGGTTAGGGTTAGGGTTAGGGTTAGGGTTAGGGTTAGGGTTAGGGTTAGGGTTAGGGTTAGGGTTAGGGTTAGGGTTAGGGTTAGGGTTAGGGTTAGGGTTAGGGTTAGGGTTAGGGTTAGGGTTAGGGTTAGGGTTAGGGTTAGGGTTAGGGTTAGGGTTAGGGTTAGGGTTAGGGTTAGGGTTAGGGTTAGGGTTAGGGTTAGGGTTAGGGTTAGGGTTAGGGTTAGGGTTAGGGTTAGGGTTAGGGTTAGGGTTAGGGTTAGGGTTAGGGTTAGGGTTAGGGTTAGGGTTAGGGTTAGGGTTAGGGTTAGGGTTAGGGTTAGGGTTAGGGTTAGGGTTAGGGTTAGGGTTAGGGTTAGGGTTAGGGTTAGGGTTAGGGTTAGGGTTAGGGTTAGGGTTAGGGTTAGGGTTAGGGTTAGGGTTAGGGTTAGGGTTAGGGTTAGGGTTAGGGTTAGGGTTAGGGTTAGGGTTAGGGTTAGGGTTAGGGTTAGGGTTAGGGTTAGGGTTAGGGTTAGGGTTAGGGTTAGGGTTAGGGTTAGGGTTAGGGTTAGGGTTAGGGTTAGGGTTAGGGTTAGGGTTAGGGTTAGGGTTAGGGTTAGGGTTAGGGTTAGGGTTAGGGTTAGGGTTAGGGTTAGGGTTAGGGTTAGGGTTAGGGTTAGGGTTAGGGTTAGGGTTAGGGTTAGGGTTAGGGTTAGGGTTAGGGTTAGGGTTAGGGTTAGGGTTAGGGTTAGGGTTAGGGTTAGGGTTAGGGTTAGGGTTAGGGTTAGGGTTAGGGTTAGGGTTAGGGTTAGGGTTAGGGTTAGGGTTAGGGTTAGGGTTAGGGTTAGGGTTAGGGTTAGGGTTAGGGTTAGGGTTAGGGTTAGGGTTAGGGTTAGGGTTAGGGTTAGGGTTAGGGTTAGGGTTAGGGTTAGGGTTAGGGTTAGGGTTAGGGTTAGGGTTAGGGTTAGGGTTAGGGTTAGGGTTAGGGTTAGGGTTAGGGTTAGGGTTAGGGTTAGGGTTAGGGTTAGGGTTAGGGTTAGGGTTAGGGTTAGGGTTAGGGTTAGGGTTAGGGTTAGGGTTAGGGTTAGGGTTAGGGTTAGGGTTAGGGTTAGGGTTAGGGTTAGGGTTAGGGTTAGGGTTAGGGTTAGGGTTAGGGTTAGGGTTAGGGTTAGGGTTAGGGTTAGGGTTAGGGTTAGGGTTAGGGTTAGGGTTAGGGTTAGGGTTAGGGTTAGGGTTAGGGTTAGGGTTAGGGTTAGGGTTAGGGTTAGGGTTAGGGTTAGGGTTAGGGTTAGGGTTAGGGTTAGGGTTAGGGTTAGGGTTAGGGTTAGGGTTAGGGTTAGGGTTAGGGTTAGGGTTAGGGTTAGGGTTAGGGTTAGGGTTAGGGTTAGGGTTAGGGTTAGGGTTAGGGTTAGGGTTAGGGTTAGGGTTAGGGTTAGGGTTAGGGTTAGGGTTAGGGTTAGGGTTAGGGTTAGGGTTAGGGTTAGGGTTAGGGTTAGGGTTAGGGTTAGGGTTAGGGTTAGGGTTAGGGTTAGGGTTAGGGTTAGGGTTAGGGTTAGGGTTAGGGTTAGGGTTAGGGTTAGGGTTAGGGTTAGGGTTAGGGTTAGGGTTAGGGTTAGGGTTAGGGTTAGGGTTAGGGTTAGGGTTAGGGTTAGGGTTAGGGTTAGGGTTAGGGTTAGGGTTAGGGTTAGGGTTAGGGTTAGGGTTAGGGTTAGGGTTAGGGTTAGGGTTAGGGTTAGGGTTAGGGTTAGGGTTAGGGTTAGGGTTAGGGTTAGGGTTAGGGTTAGGGTTAGGGTTAGGGTTAGGGTTAGGGTTAGGGTTAGGGTTAGGGTTAGGGTTAGGGTTAGGGTTAGGGTTAGGGTTAGGGTTAGGGTTAGGGTTAGGGTTAGGGTTAGGGTTAGGGTTAGGGTTAGGGTTAGGGTTAGGGTTAGGGTTAGGGTTAGGGTTAGGGTTAGGGTTAGGGTTAGGGTTAGGGTTAGGGTTAGGGTTAGGGTTAGGGTTAGGGTTAGGGTTAGGGTTAGGGTTAGGGTTAGGGTTAGGGTTAGGGTTAGGGTTAGGGTTAGGGTTAGGGTTAGGGTTAGGGTTAGGGTTAGGGTTAGGGTTAGGGTTAGGGTTAGGGTTAGGGTTAGGGTTAGGGTTAGGGTTAGGGTTAGGGTTAGGGTTAGGGTTAGGGTTAGGGTTAGGGTTAGGGTTAGGGTTAGGGTTAGGGTTAGGGTTAGGGTTAGGGTTAGGGTTAGGGTTAGGGTTAGGGTTAGGGTTAGGGTTAGGGTTAGGGTTAGGGTTAGGGTTAGGGTTAGGGTTAGGGTTAGGGTTAGGGTTAGGGTTAGGGTTAGGGTTAGGGTTAGGGTTAGGGTTAGGGTTAGGGTTAGGGTTAGGGTTAGGGTTAGGGTTAGGGTTAGGGTTAGGGTTAGGGTTAGGGTTAGGGTTAGGGTTAGGGTTAGGGTTAGGGTTAGGGTTAGGGTTAGGGTTAGGGTTAGGGTTAGGGTTAGGGTTAGGGTTAGGGTTAGGGTTAGGGTTAGGGTTAGGGTTAGGGTTAGGGTTAGGGTTAGGGTTAGGGTTAGGGTTAGGGTTAGGGTTAGGGTTAGGGTTAGGGTTAGGGTTAGGGTTAGGGTTAGGGTTAGGGTTAGGGTTAGGGTTAGGGTTAGGGTTAGGGTTAGGGTTAGGGTTAGGGTTAGGGTTAGGGTTAGGGTTAGGGTTAGGGTTAGGGTTAGGGTTAGGGTTAGGGTTAGGGTTAGGGTTAGGGTTAGGGTTAGGGTTAGGGTTAGGGTTAGGGTTAGGGTTAGGGTTAGGGTTAGGGTAAAAAAAAAAAAAAAAGTTAGGGTTAGGGT
>NC_139400.1:64945000-64965000 GCF_054392235.1 Sus scrofa | reverse complement strand
ACCCTAACCCTAACCCTAACCCTAACCCTAACCCTAACCCTAACCCTAACCCTAACCCTAACCCTAACCCTAACCCTAACCCTAACCCTAACCCTAACCCTAACCCTAACCCTAACCCTAACCCTAACCCTAACCCTAACCCTAACCCTAACCCTAACCCTAACCCTAACCCTAACCCTAACCCTAACCCTAACCCTAACCCTAACCCTAACCCTAACCCTAACCCTAACCCTAACCCTAACCCTAACCCTAACCCTAACCCTAACCCTAACCCTAACCCTAACCCTAACCCTAACCCTAACCCTAACCCTAACCCTAACCCTAACCCTAACCCTAACCCTAACCCTAACCCTAACCCTAACCCTAACCCTAACCCTAACCCTAACCCTAACCCTAACCCTAACCCTAACCCTAACCCTAACCCTAACCCTAACCCTAACCCTAACCCTAACCCTAACCCTAACCCTAACCCTAACCCTAACCCTAACCCTAACCCTAACCCTAACCCTAACCCTAACCCTAACCCTAACCCTAACCCTAACCCTAACCCTAACCCTAACCCTAACCCTAACCCTAACCCTAACCCTAACCCTAACCCTAACCTAACCCTAACCCTAACCCTAACCCTAACCCTAACCCTAACCCTAACCCTAACCCTAACCCTAACCCTAACCCTAACCCTAACCCTAACCCTAACCCTAACCCTAACCCTAACCCTAACCCTAACCCTAACCCTAACCCTAACCCTAACCCTAACCCTAACCCTAACCCTAACCCTAACCCTAACCCTAACCCTAACCCTAACCCTAACCCTAACCCTAACCCTAACCCTAACCCTAACCCTAACCCTAACCCTAACCCTAACCCTAACCCTAACCCTAACCCTAACCCTAACCCTAACCCTAACCCTAACCCTAACCCTAACCCTAACCCTAACCCTAACCCTAACCCTAACCCTAACCCTAACCCTAACCCTAACCCTAACCCTAACCCTAACCCTAACCCTAACCCTAACCCTAACCCTAACCCTAACCCTAACCCTAACCCTAACCCTAACCCTAACCCTAACCCTAACCCTAACCCTAACCCTAACCCTAACCCTAACCCTAACCCTAACCCTAACCCTAACCCTAACCCTAACCCTAACCCTAACCCTAACCCTAACCCTAACCCTAACCCTAACCCTAACCCTAACCCTAACCCTAACCCTAACCCTAACCCTAACCCTAACCCTAACCCTAACCCTAACCCTAACCCTAACCCTAACCCTAACCCTAACCCTAACCCTAACCCTAACCCTAACCCTAACCCTAACCCTAACCCTAACCCTAACCCTAACCCTAACCCTAACCCTAACCCTAACCCTAACCCTAACCCTAACCCTAACCCTAACCCTAACCCTAACCCTAACCCTAACCCTAACCCTAACCCTAACCCTAACCCTAACCCTAACCCTAACCCTAACCCTAACCCTAACCCTAACCCTAACCCTAACCCTAACCCTAACCCTAACCCTAACCCTAACCCTAACCCTAACCCTAACCCTAACCCTAACCCTAACCCTAACCCTAACCCTAACCCTAACCCTAACCCTAACCCTAACCCTAACCCTAACCCTAACCCTAACCCTAACCCTAACCCTAACCCTAACCCTAACCCTAACCCTAACCCTAACCCTAACCCTAACCCTAACCCTAACCCTAACCCTAACCCTAACCCTAACCCTAACCCTAACCCTAACCCTAACCCTAACCCTAACCCTAACCCTAACCCTAACCCTAACCCTAACCCTAACCCTAACCCTAACCCTAACCCTAACCCTAACCCTAACCCTAACCCTAACCCTAACCCTAACCCTAACCCTAACCCTAACCCTAACCCTAACCCTAACCCTAACCCTAACCCTAACCCTAACCCTAACCCTAACCCTAACCCTAACCCTAACCCTAACCCTAACCCTAACCCTAACCCTAACCCTAACCCTAACCCTAACCCTAACCCTAACCCTAACCCTAACCCTAACCCTAACCCTAACCCTAACCCTAACCCTAACCCTAACCCTAACCCTAACCCTAACCCTAACCCTAACCCTAACCCTAACCCTAACCCTAACCCTAACCCTAACCCTAACCCTAACCCTAACCCTAACCCTAACCCTAACCCTAACCCTAACCCTAACCCTAACCCTAACCCTAACCCTAACCCTAACCCTAACCCTAACCCTAACCCTAACCCTAACCCTAACCCTAACCCTAACCCTAACCCTAACCCTAACCCTAACCCTAACCCTAACCCTAACCCTAACCCTAACCCTAACCCTAACCCTAACCCTAACCCTAACCCTAACCCTAACCCTAACCCTAACCCTAACCCTAACCCTAACCCTAACCCTAACCCTAACCCTAACCCTAACCCTAACCCTAACCCTAACCCTAACCCTAACCCTAACCCTAACCCTAACCCTAACCCTAACCCTAACCCTAACCCTAACCCTAACCCTAACCCTAACCCTAACCCTAACCCTAACCCTAACCCTAACCCTAACCCTAACCCTAACCCTAACCCTAACCCTAACCCTAACCCTAACCCTAACCCTAACCCTAACCCTAACCCTAACCCTAACCCTAACCCTAACCCTAACCCTAACCCTAACCCTAACCCTAACCCTAACCCTAACCCTAACCCTAACCCTAACCCTAACCCTAACCCTAACCCTAACCCTAACCCTAACCCTAACCCTAACCCTAACCCTAACCCTAACCCTAACCCTAACCCTAACCCTAACCCTAACCCTAACCCTAACCCTAACCCTAACCCTAACCCTAACCCTAACCCTAACCCTAACCCTAACCCTAACCCTAACCCTAACCCTAACCCTAACCCTAACCCTAACCCTAACCCTAACCCTAACCCTAACCCTAACCCTAACCCTAACCCTAACCCTAACCCTAACCCTAACCCTAACCCTAACCCTAACCCTAACCCTAACCCTAACCCTAACCCTAACCCTAACCCTAACCCTAACCCTAACCCTAACCCTAACCCTAACCCTAACCCTAACCCTAACCCTAACCCTAACCCTAACCCTAACCCTAACCCTAACCCTAACCCTAACCCTAACCCTAACCCTAACCCTAACCCTAACCCTAACCCTAACCCTAACCCTAACCCTAACCCTAACCCTAACCCTAACCCTAACCCTAACCCTAACCCTAACCCTAACCCTAACCCTAACCCTAACCCTAACCCTAACCCTAACCCTAACCCTAACCCTAACCCTAACCCTAACCCTAACCCTAACCCTAACCCTAACCCTAACCCTAACCCTAACCCTAACCCTAACCCTAACCCTAACCCTAACCCTAACCCTAACCCTAACCCTAACCCTAACCCTAACCCTAACCCTAACCCTAACCCTAACCCTAACCCTAACCCTAACCCTAACCCTAACCCTAACCCTAACCCTAACCCTAACCCTAACCCTAACCCTAACCCTAACCCTAACCCTAACCCTAACCCTAACCCTAACCCTAACCCTAACCCTAACCCTAACCCTAACCCTAACCCTAACCCTAACCCTAACCCTAACCCTAACCCTAACCCTAACCCTAACCCTAACCCTAACCCTAACCCTAACCCTAACCCTAACCCTAACCCTAACCCTAACCCTAACCCTAACCCTAACCCTAACCCTAACCCTAACCCTAACCCTAACCCTAACCCTAACCCTAACCCTAACCCTAACCCTAACCCTAACCCTAACCCTAACCCTAACCCTAACCCTAACCCTAACCCTAACCCTAACCCTAACCCTAACCCTAACCCTAACCCTAACCCTAACCCTAACCCTAACCCTAACCCTAACCCTAACCCTAACCCTAACCCTAACCCTAACCCTAACCCTAACCCTAACCCTAACCCTAACCCTAACCCTAACCCTAACCCTAACCCTAACCCTAACCCTAACCCTAACCCTAACCCTAACCCTAACCCTAACCCTAACCCTAACCCTAACCCTAACCCTAACCCTAACCCTAACCCTAACCCTAACCCTAACCCTAACCCTAACCCTAACCCTAACCCTAACCCTAACCCTAACCCTAACCCTAACCCTAACCCTAACCCTAACCCTAACCCTAACCCTAACCCTAACCCTAACCCTAACCCTAACCCTAACCCTAACCCTAACCCTAACCCTAACCCTAACCCTAACCCTAACCCTAACCCTAACCCTAACCCTAACCCTAACCCTAACCCTAACCCTAACCCTAACCCTAACCCTAACCCTAACCCTAACCCTAACCCTAACCCTAACCCTAACCCTAACCCTAACCCTAACCCTAACCCTAACCCTAACCCTAACCCTAACCCTAACCCTAACCCTAACCCTAACCCTAACCCTAACCCTAACCCTAACCCTAACCCTAACCCTAACCCTAACCCTAACCCTAACCCTAACCCTAACCCTAACCCTAACCCTAACCCTAACCCTAACCCTAACCCTAACCCTAACCCTAACCCTAACCCTAACCCTAACCCTAACCCTAACCCTAACCCTAACCCTAACCCTAACCCTAACCCTAACCCTAACCCTAACCCTAACCCTAACCCTAACCCTAACCCTAACCCTAACCCTAACCCTAACCCTAACCCTAACCCTAACCCTAACCCTAACCCTAACCCTAACCCTAACCCTAACCCTAACCCTAACCCTAACCCTAACCCTAACCCTAACCCTAACCCTAACCCTAACCCTAACCCTAACCCTAACCCTAACCCTAACCCTAACCCTAACCCTAACCCTAACCCTAACCCTAACCCTAACCCTAACCCTAACCCTAACCCTAACCCTAACCCTAACCCTAACCCTAACCCTAACCCTAACCCTAACCCTAACCCTAACCCTAACCCTAACCCTAACCCTAACCCTAACCCTAACCCTAACCCTAACCCTAACCCTAACCCTAACCCTAACCCTAACCCTAACCCTAACCCTAACCCTAACCCTAACCCTAACCCTAACCCTAACCCTAACCCTAACCCTAACCCTAACCCTAACCCTAACCCTAACCCTAACCCTAACCCTAACCCTAACCCTAACCCTAACCCTAACCCTAACCCTAACCCTAACCCTAACCCTAACCCTAACCCTAACCCTAACCCTAACCCTAACCCTAACCCTAACCCTAACCCTAACCCTAACCCTAACCCTAACCCTAACCCTAACCCTAACCCTAACCCTAACCCTAACCCTAACCCTAACCCTAACCCTAACCCTAACCCTAACCCTAACCCTAACCCTAACCCTAACCCTAACCCTAACCCTAACCCTAACCCTAACCCTAACCCTAACCCTAACCCTAACCCTAACCCTAACCCTAACCCTAACCCTAACCCTAACCCTAACCCTAACCCTAACCCTAACCCTAACCCTAACCCTAACCCTAACCCTAACCCTAACCCTAACCCTAACCCTAACCCTAACCCTAACCCTAACCCTAACCCTAACCCTAACCCTAACCCTAACCCTAACCCTAACCCTAACCCTAACCCTAACCCTAACCCTAACCCTAACCCTAACCCTAACCCTAACCCTAACCCTAACCCTAACCCTAACCCTAACCCTAACCCTAACCCTAACCCTAACCCTAACCCTAACCCTAACCCTAACCCTAACCCTAACCCTAACCCTAACCCTAACCCTAACCCTAACCCTAACCCTAACCCTAACCCTAACCCTAACCCTAACCCTAACCCTAACCCTAACCCTAACCCTAACCCTAACCCTAACCCTAACCCTAACCCTAACCCTAACCCTAACCCTAACCCTAACCCTAACCCTAACCCTAACCCTAACCCTAACCCTAACCCTAACCCTAACCCTAACCCTAACCCTAACCCTAACCCTAACCCTAACCCTAACCCTAACCCTAACCCTAACCCTAACCCTAACCCTAACCCTAACCCTAACCCTAACCCTAACCCTAACCCTAACCCTAACCCTAACCCTAACCCTAACCCTAACCCTAACCCTAACCCTAACCCTAACCCTAACCCTAACCCTAACCCTAACCCTAACCCTAACCCTAACCCTAACCCTAACCCTAACCCTAACCCTAACCCTAACCCTAACCCTAACCCTAACCCTAACCCTAACCCTAACCCTAACCCTAACCCTAACCCTAACCCTAACCCTAACCCTAACCCTAACCCTAACCCTAACCCTAACCCTAACCCTAACCCTAACCCTAACCCTAACCCTAACCCTAACCCTAACCCTAACCCTAACCCTAACCCTAACCCTAACCCTAACCCTAACCCTAACCCTAACCCTAACCCTAACCCTAACCCTAACCCTAACCCTAACCCTAACCCTAACCCTAACCCTAACCCTAACCCTAACCCTAACCCTAACCCTAACCCTAACCCTAACCCTAACCCTAACCCTAACCCTAACCCTAACCCTAACCCTAACCCTAACCCTAACCCTAACCCTAACCCTAACCCTAACCCTAACCCTAACCCTAACCCTAACCCTAACCCTAACCCTAACCCTAACCCTAACCCTAACCCTAACCCTAACCCTAACCCTAACCCTAACCCTAACCCTAACCCTAACCCTAACCCTAACCCTAACCCTAACCCTAACCCTAACCCTAACCCTAACCCTAACCCTAACCCTAACCCTAACCCTAACCCTAACCCTAACCCTAACCCTAACCCTAACCCTAACCCTAACCCTAACCCTAACCCTAACCCTAACCCTAACCCTAACCCTAACCCTAACCCTAACCCTAACCCTAACCCTAACCCTAACCCTAACCCTAACCCTAACCCTAACCCTAACCCTAACCCTAACCCTAACCCTAACCCTAACCCTAACCCTAACCCTAACCCTAACCCTAACCCTAACCCTAACCCTAACCCTAACCCTAACCCTAACCCTAACCCTAACCCTAACCCTAACCCTAACCCTAACCCTAACCCTAACCCTAACCCTAACCCTAACCCTAACCCTAACCCTAACCCTAACCCTAACCCTAACCCTAACCCTAACCCTAACCCTAACCCTAACCCTAACCCTAACCCTAACCCTAACCCTAACCCTAACCCTAACCCTAACCCTAACCCTAACCCTAACCCTAACCCTAACCCTAACCCTAACCCTAACCCTAACCCTAACCCTAACCCTAACCCTAACCCTAACCCTAACCCTAACCCTAACCCTAACCCTAACCCTAACCCTAACCCTAACCCTAACCCTAACCCTAACCCTAACCCTAACCCTAACCCTAACCCTAACCCTAACCCTAACCCTAACCCTAACCCTAACCCTAACCCTAACCCTAACCCTAACCCTAACCCTAACCCTAACCCTAACCCTAACCCTAACCCTAACCCTAACCCTAACCCTAACCCTAACCCTAACCCTAACCCTAACCCTAACCCTAACCCTAACCCTAACCCTAACCCTAACCCTAACCCTAACCCTAACCCTAACCCTAACCCTAACCCTAACCCTAACCCTAACCCTAACCCTAACCCTAACCCTAACCCTAACCCTAACCCTAACCCTAACCCTAACCCTAACCCTAACCCTAACCCTAACCCTAACCCTAACCCTAACCCTAACCCTAACCCTAACCCTAACCCTAACCCTAACCCTAACCCTAACCCTAACCCTAACCCTAACCCTAACCCTAACCCTAACCCTAACCCTAACCCTAACCCTAACCCTAACCCTAACCCTAACCCTAACCCTAACCCTAACCCTAACCCTAACCCTAACCCTAACCCTAACCCTAACCCTAACCCTAACCCTAACCCTAACCCTAACCCTAACCCTAACCCTAACCCTAACCCTAACCCTAACCCTAACCCTAACCCTAACCCTAACCCTAACCCTAACCCTAACCCTAACCCTAACCCTAACCCTAACCCTAACCCTAACCCTAACCCTAACCCTAACCCTAACCCTAACCCTAACCCTAACCCTAACCCTAACCCTAACCCTAACCCTAACCCTAACCCTAACCCTAACCCTAACCCTAACCCTAACCCTAACCCTAACCCTAACCCTAACCCTAACCCTAACCCTAACCCTAACCCTAACCCTAACCCTAACCCTAACCCTAACCCTAACCCTAACCCTAACCCTAACCCTAACCCTAACCCTAACCCTAACCCTAACCCTAACCCTAACCCTAACCCTAACCCTAACCCTAACCCTAACCCTAACCCTAACCCTAACCCTAACCCTAACCCTAACCCTAACCCTAACCCTAACCCTAACCCTAACCCTAACCCTAACCCTAACCCTAACCCTAACCCTAACCCTAACCCTAACCCTAACCCTAACCCTAACCCTAACCCTAACCCTAACCCTAACCCTAACCCTAACCCTAACCCTAACCCTAACCCTAACCCTAACCCTAACCCTAACCCTAACCCTAACCCTAACCCTAACCCTAACCCTAACCCTAACCCTAACCCTAACCCTAACCCTAACCCTAACCCTAACCCTAACCCTAACCCTAACCCTAACCCTAACCCTAACCCTAACCCTAACCCTAACCCTAACCCTAACCCTAACCCTAACCCTAACCCTAACCCTAACCCTAACCCTAACCCTAACCCTAACCCTAACCCTAACCCTAACCCTAACCCTAACCCTAACCCTAACCCTAACCCTAACCCTAACCCTAACCCTAACCCTAACCCTAACCCTAACCCTAACCCTAACCCTAACCCTAACCCTAACCCTAACCCTAACCCTAACCCTAACCCTAACCCTAACCCTAACCCTAACCCTAACCCTAACCCTAACCCTAACCCTAACCCTAACCCTAACCCTAACCCTAACCCTAACCCTAACCCTAACCCTAACCCTAACCCTAACCCTAACCCTAACCCTAACCCTAACCCTAACCCTAACCCTAACCCTAACCCTAACCCTAACCCTAACCCTAACCCTAACCCTAACCCTAACCCTAACCCTAACCCTAACCCTAACCCTAACCCTAACCCTAACCCTAACCCTAACCCTAACCCTAACCCTAACCCTAACCCTAACCCTAACCCTAACCCTAACCCTAACCCTAACCCTAACCCTAACCCTAACCCTAACCCTAACCCTAACCCTAACCCTAACCCTAACCCTAACCCTAACCCTAACCCTAACCCTAACCCTAACCCTAACCCTAACCCTAACCCTAACCCTAACCCTAACCCTAACCCTAACCCTAACCCTAACCCTAACCCTAACCCTAACCCTAACCCTAACCCTAACCCTAACCCTAACCCTAACCCTAACCCTAACCCTAACCCTAACCCTAACCCTAACCCTAACCCTAACCCTAACCCTAACCCTAACCCTAACCCTAACCCTAACCCTAACCCTAACCCTAACCCTAACCCTAACCCTAACCCTAACCCTAACCCTAACCCTAACCCTAACCCTAACCCTAACCCTAACCCTAACCCTAACCCTAACCCTAACCCTAACCCTAACCCTAACCCTAACCCTAACCCTAACCCTAACCCTAACCCTAACCCTAACCCTAACCCTAACCCTAACCCTAACCCTAACCCTAACCCTAACCCTAACCCTAACCCTAACCCTAACCCTAACCCTAACCCTAACCCTAACCCTAACCCTAACCCTAACCCTAACCCTAACCCTAACCCTAACCCTAACCCTAACCCTAACCCTAACCCTAACCCTAACCCTAACCCTAACCCTAACCCTAACCCTAACCCTAACCCTAACCCTAACCCTAACCCTAACCCTAACCCTAACCCTAACCCTAACCCTAACCCTAACCCTAACCCTAACCCTAACCCTAACCCTAACCCTAACCCTAACCCTAACCCTAACCCTAACCCTAACCCTAACCCTAACCCTAACCCTAACCCTAACCCTAACCCTAACCCTAACCCTAACCCTAACCCTAACCCTAACCCTAACCCTAACCCTAACCCTAACCCTAACCCTAACCCTAACCCTAACCCTAACCCTAACCCTAACCCTAACCCTAACCCTAACCCTAACCCTAACCCTAACCCTAACCCTAACCCTAACCCTAACCCTAACCCTAACCCTAACCCTAACCCTAACCCTAACCCTAACCCTAACCCTAACCCTAACCCTAACCCTAACCCTAACCCTAACCCTAACCCTAACCCTAACCCTAACCCTAACCCTAACCCTAACCCTAACCCTAACCCTAACCCTAACCCTAACCCTAACCCTAACCCTAACCCTAACCCTAACCCTAACCCTAACCCTAACCCTAACCCTAACCCTAACCCTAACCCTAACCCTAACCCTAACCCTAACCCTAACCCTAACCCTAACCCTAACCCTAACCCTAACCCTAACCCTAACCCTAACCCTAACCCTAACCCTAACCCTAACCCTAACCCTAACCCTAACCCTAACCCTAACCCTAACCCTAACCCTAACCCTAACCCTAACCCTAACCCTAACCCTAACCCTAACCCTAACCCTAACCCTAACCCTAACCCTAACCCTAACCCTAACCCTAACCCTAACCCTAACCCTAACCCTAACCCTAACCCTAACCCTAACCCTAACCCTAACCCTAACCCTAACCCTAACCCTAACCCTAACCCTAACCCTAACCCTAACCCTAACCCTAACCCTAACCCTAACCCTAACCCTAACCCTAACCCTAACCCTAACCCCTAACCCTAACCCTAACCCTAACCCTAACCCTAACCCTAACCCTAACCCTAACCCTAACCCTAACCCTAACCCTAACCCTAACCCTAACCCTAACCCTAACCCTAACCCTAACCCTAACCCTAACCCTAACCCTAACCCTAACCCTAACCCTAACCCTAACCCTAACCCTAACCCTAACCCTAACCCTAACCCTAACCCTAACCCTAACCCTAACCCTAACCCTAACCCTAACCCTAACCCTAACCCTAACCCTAACCCTAACCCTAACCCTAACCCTAACCCTAACCCTAACCCTAACCCTAACCCTAACCCTAACCCTAACCCTAACCCTAACCCTAACCCTAACCCTAACCCTAACCCTAACCCTAACCCTAACCCTAACCCTAACCCTAACCCTAACCCTAACCCTAACCCTAACCCTAACCCTAACCCTAACCCTAACCCTAACCCTAACCCTAACCCTAACCCTAACCCTAACCCTAACCCTAACCCTAACCCTAACCCTAACCCTAACCCTAACCCTAACCCTAACCCTAACCCTAACCCTAACCCTAACCCTAACCCTAACCCTAACCCTAACCCTAACCCTAACCCTAACCCTAACCCTAACCCTAACCCTAACCCTAACCCTAACCCTAACCCTAACCCTAACCCTAACCCTAACCCTAACCCTAACCCTAACCCTAACCCTAACCCTAACCCTAACCCTAACCCTAACCCTAACCCTAACCCTAACCCTAACCCTAACCCTAACCCTAACCCTAACCCTAACCCTAACCCTAACCCTAACCCTAACCCTAACCCTAACCCTAACCCTAACCCTAACCCTAACCCTAACCCTAACCCTAACCCTAACCCTAACCCTAACCCTAACCCTAACCCTAACCCTAACCCTAACCCTAACCCTAACCCTAACCCTAACCCTAACCCTAACCCTAACCCTAACCCTAACCCTAACCCTAACCCTAACCCTAACCCTAACCCTAACCCTAACCCTAACCCTAACCCTAACCCTAACCCTAACCCTAACCCTAACCCTAACCCTAACCCTAACCCTAACCCTAACCCTAACCCTAACCCTAACCCTAACCCTAACCCTAACTCTAACCCTAACCCTAACCCTAACCCTAACCCTAACCCTAACCCTAACCCTAACCCTAACCCTAACCCTAACCCTAACCCTAACCCTAACCCTAACCCTAACCCTAACCCTAACCCTAACCCTAACCCTAACCCTAACCCTAACCCTAACCCTAACCCTAACCCTAACCCTAACCCTAACCCTAACCCTAACCCTAACCCTAACCCTAACCCTAACCCTAACCCTAACCCTAACCCTAACCCTAACCCTAACCCTAACCCTAACCCCTAACCCTAACCCTAACCCTAACCCTAACCCTAACCCTAACCCTAACCCTAACCCTAACCCTAACCCTAACCCTAACCCTAACCCTAACCCTAACCCTAACCCTAACCCTAACCCTAACCCTAACCCTAACCCTAACCCTAACCCTAACCCTAACCCTAACCCTAACCCTAACCCTAACCCTAACCCTAACCCTAACCCTAACCCTAACCCTAACCCTAACCCTAACCCTAACCCTAACCCTAACCCTAACCCTAACCCTAACCCTAACCCTAACCCTAACCCTAACCCTAACCCTAACCCTAACCCTAACCCTAACCCTAACCCTAACCCTAACCCTAACCCTAACCCTAACCCTAACCCTAACCCTAACCCTAACCCTAACCCTAACCCTAACCCTAACCCTAACCCTAACCCTAACCCTAACCCTAACCCTAACCCTAACCCTAACCCTAACCCTAACCCTAACCCTAACCCTAACCCTAACCCTAACCCTAACCCTAACCCTAACCCTAACCCTAACCCTAACCCTAACCCTAACCCTAACCCTAACCCTAACCCTAACCCTAACCCTAACCCTAACCCTAACCCTAACCCTAACCCTAACCCTAACCCTAACCCTAACCCTAACCCTAACCCTAACCCTAACCCTAACCCTAACCCTAACCCTAACCCTAACCCTAACCCTAACCCTAACCCTAACCCTAACCCTAACCCTAACCCTAACCCTAACCCTAACCCTAACCCTAACCCTAACCCTAACCCTAACCCTAACCCTAACCCTAACCCTAACCCTAACCCTAACCCTAACCCTAACCCTAACCCTAACCCTAACCCTAACCCTAACCCTAACCCTAACCCTAACCCTAACCCTAACCCTAACCCTAACCCTAACCCTAACCCTAACCCTAACCCTAACCCTAACCCTAACCCTAACCCTAACCCTAACCCTAACCCTAACCCTAACCCTAACCCTAACCCTAACCCTAACCCTAACCCTAACCCTAACCCTAACCCTAACCCTAACCCTAACCCTAACCCTAACCCTAACCCTAACCCTAACCCTAACCCTAACCCTAACCCTAACCCTAACCCTAACCCTAACCCTAACCCTAACCCTAACCCTAACCCTAACCCTAACCCTAACCCTAACCCTAACCCTAACCCTAACCCTAACCCTAACCCTAACCCTAACCCTAACCCTAACCCTAACCCTAACCCTAACCCTAACCCTAACCCTAACCCTAACCCTAACCCTAACCCTAACCCTAACCCTAACCCTAACCCTAACCCTAACCCTAACCCTAACCCTAACCCTAACCCTAACCCTAACCCTAACCCTAACCCTAACCCTAACCCTAACCCTAACCCTAACCCTAACCCTAACCCTAACCCTAACCCTAACCCTAACCCTAACCCTAACCCTAACCCTAACCCTAACCCTAACCCTAACCCTAACCCTAACCCTAACCCTAACCCTAACCCTAACCCTAACCCTAACCCTAACCCTAACCCTAACCCTAACCCTAACCCTAACCCTAACCCTAACCCTAACCCTAACCCTAACCCTAACCCTAACCCTAACCCTAACCCTAACCCTAACCCTAACCCTAACCCTAACCCTAACCCTAACCCTAACCCTAACCCTAACCCTAACCCTAACCCTAACCCTAACCCTAACCCTAACCCTAACCCTAACCCTAACCCTAACCCTAACCCTAACCCTAACCCTAACCCTAACCCTAACCCTAACCCTAACCCTAACCCTAACCCTAACCCTAACCCTAACCCTAACCCTAACCCTAACCCTAACCCTAACCCTAACCCTAACCCTAACCCTAACCCTAACCCTAACCCTAACCCTAACCCTAACCCTAACCCTAACCCTAACCCTAACCCTAACCCTAACCCTAACCCTAACCCTAACCCTAACCCTAACCCTAACCCTAACCCTAACCCTAACCCTAACCCTAACCCTAACCCTAACCCTAACCCTAACCCTAACCCTAACCCTAACCCTAACCCTAACCCTAACCCTAACCCTAACCCTAACCCTAACCCTAACCCTAACCCTAACCCTAACCCTAACCCTAACCCTAACCCTAACCCTAACCCTAACCCTAACCCTAACCCTAACCCTAACCCTAACCCTAACCCTAACCCTAACCCTAACCCTAACCCTAACCCTAACCCTAACCCTAACCCTAACCCTAACCCTAACCCTAACCCTAACCCTAACCCTAACCCTAACCCTAACCCTAACCCTAACCCTAACCCTAACCCTAACCCTAACCCTAACCCTAACCCTAACCCTAACCCTAACCCTAACCCTAACCCTAACCCTAACCCTAACCCTAACCCTAACCCTAACCCTAACCCTAACCCTAACCCTAACCCTAACCCTAACCCTAACCCTAACCCTAACCCTAACCCTAACCCTAACCCTAACCCTAACCCTAACCCTAACCCTAACCCTAACCCTAACCCTAACCCTAACCCTAACCCTAACCCTAACCCTAACCCTAACCCTAACCCTAACCCTAACCCTAACCCTAACCCTAACCCTAACCCTAACCCTAACCCTAACCCTAACCCTAACCCTAACCCTAACCCTAACCCTAACCCTAACCCTAACCCTAACCCTAACCCTAACCCTAACCCTAACCCTAACCCTAACCCTAACCCTAACCCTAACCCTAACCCTAACCCTAACCCTAACCCTAACCCTAACCCTAACCCTAACCCTAACCCTAACCCTAACCCTAACCCTAACCCTAACCCTAACCCTAACCCTAACCCTAACCCTAACCCTAACCCTAACCCTAACCCTAACCCTAACCCTAACCCTAACCCTAACCCTAACCCTAACCCTAACCCTAACCCTAACCCTAACCCTAACCCTAACCCTAACCCTAACCCTAACCCTAACCCTAACCCTAACCCTAACCCTAACCCTAACCCTAACCCTAACCCTAACCCTAACCCTAACCCTAACCCTAACCCTAACCCTAACCCTAACCCTAACCCTAACCCTAACCCTAACCCTAACCCTAACCCTAACCCTAACCCTAACCCTAACCCTAACCCTAACCCTAACCCTAACCCTAACCCTAACCCTAACCCTAACCCTAACCCTAACCCTAACCCTAACCCTAACCCTAACCCTAACCCTAACCCTAACCCTAACCCTAACCCTAACCCTAACCCTAACCCTAACCCTAACCCTAACCCTAACCCTAACCCTAACCCTAACCCTAACCCTAACCCTAACCCTAACCCTAACCCTAACCCTAACCCTAACCCTAACCCTAACCCTAACCCTAACCCTAACCCTAACCCTAACCCTAACCCTAACCCTAACCCTAACCCTAACCCTAACCCTAACCCTAACCCTAACCCTAACCCTAACCCTAACCCTAACCCTAACCCTAACCCTAACCCTAACCCTAACCCTAACCCTAACCCTAACCCTAACCCTAACCCTAACCCTAACCCTAACCCTAACCCTAACCCTAACCCTAACCCTAACCCTAACCCTAACCCTAACCCTAACCCTAACCCTAACCCTAACCCTAACCCTAACCCTAACCCTAACCCTAACCCTAACCCTAACCCTAACCCTAACCCTAACCCTAACCCTAACCCTAACCCTAACCCTAACCCTAACCCTAACCCTAACCCTAACCCTAACCCTAACCCTAACCCTAACCCTAACCCTAACCCTAACCCTAACCCTAACCCTAACCCTAACCCTAACCCTAACCCTAACCCTAACCCTAACCCTAACCCTAACCCTAACCCTAACCCTAACCCTAACCCTAACCCTAACCCTAACCCTAACCCTAACCCTAACCCTAACCCTAACCCTAACCCTAACCCTAACCCTAACCCTAACCCTAACCCTAACCCTAACCCTAACCCTAACCCTAACCCTAACCCTAACCCTAACCCTAACCCTAACCCTAACCCTAACCCTAACCCTAACCCTAACCCTAACCCTAACCCTAACCCTAACCCTAACCCTAACCCTAACCCTAACCCTAACCCTAACCCTAACCCTAACCCTAACCCTAACCCTAACCCTAACCCTAACCCTAACCCTAACCCTAACCCTAACCCTAACCCTAACCCTAACCCTAACCCTAACCCTAACCCTAACCCTAACCCTAACCCTAACCCTAACCCTAACCCTAACCCTAACCCTAACCCTAACCCTAACCCTAACCCTAACCCTAACCCTAACCCTAACCCTAACCCTAACCCTAACCCTAACCCTAACCCTAACCCTAACCCTAACCCTAACCCTAACCCTAACCCTAACCCTAACCCTAACCCTAACCCTAACCCTAACCCTAACCCTAACCCTAACCCTAACCCTAACCCTAACCCTAACCCTAACCCTAACCCTAACCCTAACCCTAACCCTAACCCTAACCCTAACCCTAACCCTAACCCTAACCCTAACCCTAACCCTAACCCTAACCCTAACCCTAACCCTAACCCTAACCCTAACCCTAACCCTAACCCTAACCCTAACCCTAACCCTAACCCTAACCCTAACCCTAACCCTAACCCTAACCCTAACCCTAACCCTAACCCTAACCCTAACCCTAACCCTAACCCTAACCCTAACCCTAACCCTAACCCTAACCCTAACCCTAACCCTAACCCTAACCCTAACCCTAACCCTAACCCTAACCCTAACCCTAACCCTAACCCTAACCCTAACCCTAACCCTAACCCTAACCCTAACCCTAACCCTAACCCTAACCCTAACCCTAACCCTAACCCTAACCCTAACCCTAACCCTAACCCTAACCCTAACCCTAACCCTAACCCTAACCCTAACCCTAACCCTAACCCTAACCCTAACCCTAACCCTAACCCTAACCCTAACCCTAACCCTAACCCTAACCCTAACCCTAACCCTAACCCTAACCCTAACCCTAACCCTAACCCTAACCCTAACCCTAACCCTAACCCTAACCCTAACCCTAACCCTAACCCTAACCCTAACCCTAACCCTAACCCTAACCCTAACCCTAACCCTAACCCTAACCCTAACCCTAACCCTAACCCTAACCCTAACCCTAACCCTAACCCTAACCCTAACCCTAACCCTAACCCTAACCCTAACCCTAACCCTAACCCTAACCCTAACCCTAACCCTAACCCTAACCCTAACCCTAACCCTAACCCTAACCCTAACCCTAACCCTAACCCTAACCCTAACCCTAACCCTAACCCTAACCCTAACCCTAACCCTAACCCTAACCCTAACCCTAACCCTAACCCTAACCCTAACCCTAACCCTAACCCTAACCCTAACCCTAACCCTAACCCTAACCCTAACCCTAACCCTAACCCTAACCCTAACCCTAACCCTAACCCTAACCCTAACCCTAACCCTAACCCTAACCCTAACCCTAACCCTAACCCTAGTCTAACCCTAACCCTAACCCTAACCCTAACCCTAACCCTAACCCTAACCCTAACCCTAACCCTAACCCTAACCCTAACCCTAACCCTAACCCTAACCCTAACCCTAACCCTAACCCTAACCCTAACCCTAACCCTAACCCTAACCCTAACCCTAACCCTAACCCTAACCCTAACCCTAACCCTAACCCTAACCCTAACCCTAACCCTAACCCTAACCCTAACCCTAACCCTAACCCTAACCCTAACCCTAACCCTAACCCTAACCCTAACCCTAACCCTAACCCTAACCCTAACCCTAACCCTAACCCTAACCCTAACCCTAACCCTAACCCTAACCCTAACCCTAACCCTAACCCTAACCCTAACCCTAACCCTAACCCTAACCCTAACCCTAACCCTAACCCTAACCCTAACCCTAACCCTAACCCTAACCCTAACCCTAACCCTAACCCTAACCCTAACCCTAACCCTAACCCTAACCCTAACCCTAACCCTAACCCTAACCCTAACCCTAACCCTAACCCTAACCCTAACCCTAACCCTAACCCTAACCCTAACCCTAACCCTAACCCTAACCCTAACCCTAACCCTAACCCTAACCCTAACCCTAACCCTAACCCTAACCCTAACCCTAACCCTAACCCTAACCCTAACCCTAACCCTAACCCTAACCCTAACCCTAACCCTAACCCTAACCCTAACCCTAACCCTAACCCTAACCCTAACCCTAACCCTAACCCTAACCCTAACCCTAACCCTAACCCTAACCCTAACCCTAACCCTAACCCTAACCCTAACCCTAACCCTAACCCTAACCCTAACCCTAACCCTAACCCTAACCCTAACCCTAACCCTAACCCTAACCCTAACCCTAACCCTAACCCTAACCCTAACCCTAACCCTAACCCTAACCCTAACCCTAACCCTAACCCTAACCCTAACCCTAACCCTAACCCTAACCCTAACCCTAACCCTAACCCTAACCCTAACCCTAACCCTAACCCTAACCCTAACCCTAACCCTAACCCTAACCCTAACCCTAACCCTAACCCTAACCCTAACCCTAACCCTAACCCTAACCCTAACCCTAACCCTAACCCTAACCCTAACCCTAACCCTAACCCTAACCCTAACCCTAACCCTAACCCTAACCCTAACCCTAACCCTAACCCTAACCCTAACCCTAACCCTAACCCTAACCCTAACCCTAACCCTAACCCTAACCCTAACCCTAACCCTAACCCTAACCCTAACCCTAACCCTAACCCTAACCCTAACCCTAACCCTAACCCTAACCCTAACCCTAACCCTAACCCTAACCCTAACCCTAACCCTAACCCTAACCCTAACCCTAACCCTAACCCTAACCCTAACCCTAACCCTAACCCTAACCCTAACCCTAACCCTAACCCTAACCCTAACCCTAACCCTAACCCTAACCCTAACCCTAACCCTAACCCTAACCCTAACCCTAACCCTAACCCTAACCCTAACCCTAACCCTAACCCTAACCCTAACCCTAACCCTAACCCTAACCCTAACCCTAACCCTAACCCTAACCCTAACCCTAACCCTAACCCTAACCCTAACCCTAACCCTAACCCTAACCCTAACCCTAACCCTAACCCTAACCCTAACCCTAACCCTAACCCTAACCCTAACCCTAACCCTAACCCTAACCCTAACCCTAACCCTAACCCTAACCCTAACCCTAACCCTAACCCTAACCCTAACCCTAACCCTAACCCTAACCCTAACCCTAACCCTAACCCTAACCCTAACCCTAACCCTAACCCTAACCCTAACCCTAACCCTAACCCTAACCCTAACCCTAACCCTAACCCTAACCCTAACCCTAACCCTAACCCTAACCCTAACCCTAACCCTAACCCTAACCCTAACCCTAACCCTAACCCTAACCCTAACCCTAACCCTAACCCTAACCCTAACCCTAACCCTAACCCTAACCCTAACCCTAACCCTAACCCTAACCCTAACCCTAACCCTAACCCTAACCCTAACCCTAACCCTAACCCTAACCCTAACCCTAACCCTAACCCTAACCCTAACCCTAACCCTAACCCTAACCCTAACCCTAACCCTAACCCTAACCCTAACCCTAACCCTAACCCTAACCCTAACCCTAACCCTAACCCTAACCCTAACCCTAACCCTAACCCTAACCCTAACCCTAACCCTAACCCTAACCCTAACCCTAACCCTAACCCTAACCCTAACCCTAACCCTAACCCTAACCCTAACCCTAACCCTAACCCTAACCCTAACCCTAACCCTAACCCTAACCCTAACCCTAACCCTAACCCTAACCCTAACCCTAACCCTAACCCTAACCCTAACCCTAACCCTAACCCTAACCCTAACCCTAACCCTAACCCTAACCCTAACCCTAACCCTAACCCTAACCCTAACCCTAACCCTAACCCTAACCCTAACCCTAACCCTAACCCTAACCCTAACCCTAAC
>NC_139400.1:64912500-64937500 GCF_054392235.1 Sus scrofa | reverse complement strand
ACCATCAACCCCACCACGCTGCCTGCACCTGCAGCCCTGGAGCGGCGACACCTGGCTCCAGAAGGCCCTCTGGCGCCGTCTTGCGGATGTCTGCTCTAACAGCAACGCTCGGGTTTTCCTCCCCTCTCTCTGGCTCAGCAGCCCCTCGCGCTGCTGCCCTGGCTGGGGGTCACTGCGCTGCTGCGTCGATTGCCTTCCGCCGCTCCCTAGGGAGACAAAGAAATGCACTTCCCAGTGGGCGACTTCTCTCGCAAAGGCTTCCAGGGCCGAGCCCTGAGGCCAACCCACACCCTGCCACACTGGGCAGACACTCAACTCCCGACCCAGCCTTCTTCCGTATTTATACATATCCCTGCACGTATGGAGTGATGAAGATAGCTACGTCTGGACGGAACTCGTGGGTTTTTTCTCCCCTGGCCAACGATTATTACTTCATTCGTTCGGGCAAGTCTTGCTTCTTTACTTTATCCACCCCCCCCCCGGCCCCGCCCCGCCCCACCCCCGCCTCCTTTGGCGCTCGCTCGCGCTCTCGCTCTCTCTCTCTCTCTCTCTCCTTTCTTTCTCTTCCTTTATTGACCCCACCTGAGGCGTGCGTGACGGCTCTGCCCATCAGTGGCTTCGAGCCACAGCGGTTGCCAAAACCACCAGACTGCCCAAGACAGATCTTCCGCCCTGGGAGGCGGGAGGGTTCTCGGGGAGAGCTTGCTTTATATCCGTCCCCCAGCCTTCATTCCCTGCACCTGGCTTTCGATCAGGTCTTCCTTCCTACCGGGTTCATAGAGAGAACACAGAGTCTCACGTGGAAAGAAAAGGAAGGAGTTGCAGGAGACCTCCTGAGAGAAAAAGCACTGGGATTCGCGCAGCTGCCGACCAAAATATCCCCGTGGGACCACCTCCCACGCACAACCCGCAGGCCCTTTATCCGGGTCCCAAAGCGCAGGTCAGGCTTGCGCTTCCAAATGAGCCCCGCGGCAGCGGATGCCACCCACACGAACCAAGAAAAACCAACAACTCAATGGAAAGATGGGCAAATGAAATGAGTAGACCTTTCCCTGAGCCAGGTACACCGAGGGCCGCAGGCACCGGGAAAAAAACAAACCCAAAAAACATCACCATGGCTCCTTAGGAGGGATAAGCAAATGCCATCGACACTGAGGGAGGTCCCACCCCACCCCTGTCCAGAGCAGCCAACGTTCGGAAGCCCGCCAGTGACAGATCCGGGAGGGGCTGCGGAGAGGAGGGGGCCCTCCTCCAGTGAGGCTGGGTCTGTAACTTGGTACATCCCCTATGGACCACGGAATCGGGACAAGTCCCCACAAATACATCTCGAAAGACCTCATGACCCAGCAAACCCACTCTTGAGCAGTTATGTGGAAAACCTTCTTTCAGAACACGGTAGGTGCCCCAATATGCTCAGGCAGCACTCTTCACCATAGCAAGACGGAAACAAACTCAATGTCCAGCGACAGAGGAATGCATCAGGAAGAAGTCAAACCTTAACCCTAACCCTAAGTCTACCCCTACCCCTACCCCTCACCCTAACTCAAACCCTAGCCCTAAGTCTAACCCTAACCCTGTCTAACCCTCACCCTCTCACCCTCTCACCCTATACCCTAACCCTAACCCCTCACCCTCACCCTCTAACCCTCTAACCCTCACCCTATACCCTATACCGTAAACCCTAAACCCTAAACCCCTAAACCGCTAACCCTAACCCCTAAACCTAATCCTCACCCTCACCCTCACCTTAACCCTGGGGAGCACTGGGGTTGGCGGGGGGTGGGGGCATCACAGATGACAAAGCTTGCACTCGGAGCACGCAGGCCATGAGATCCTGCCCTATCGCACAGGGAACTACAGCTGGTCCCTGATTTTGCAACACCATGGAGGGGCCATCGGAGAAGAAAAAAAAAAGAATGAAAGAAAGAATGAAAGGAAACCCAGGTATACACATCCGACTGGATCGCTCTGCTGTTCAAGAGAACTTGAGCACCATAAACCAGCTCGAATGGCAATACAAAAAGGATTCCTAAAGATCCCCCCAAGCTGCCGGCTCAGAGGGCACCAGGGAAGGGGTCTGGGTCCCGACACATGCCCCTCGAAGGAAAAACAAAAACAGGCAAACAGTCTCCGTCGAACCTGCCAAGGTTGCCTAGCAATGGGACATCCGACCAGAAGTCATTCCCTTAGGTGTGTGAATGAAATTCTCTATCAAGCTTTTCTTTCTTCTCATTCACTTACCTGTTGATGAATCACCCCAGAACATTCTTTCCACCTCACTCTTTTTTTCTTTTTTTTTTTGCCATTTTAGGGCCGCCTCCAGGGCATATGGATGTTCCCAGGCTAGGGGTCTAATTGGAGCTGTAGCCACTGGCCCATGCCAGAGCCATAGCAATGCAGGATCTAAGCCGAGTCTGCAATCTACACCACAGCTCACAGTAATGCTGGATCCTTAACCCACTGAGCAAGGCCAGGGATCGAACCCACAGTCTCTCAGTTCCTAGTGGGATTTGCTAACCACTGAGCCACGAGGGGAACTCCCCCACCTCTCTCTTTGACTCCTATTTGGATCTAGAGCCAAGAAGGGTCCTAAGTGGTACCCGAGGAGAGGGTCTTTGAGACCTGGCTCTGCCGGGAGCTCATCACACAGGACCCTGTTCAACTCATTCCCACCAACACCCGGAAGGGGAGCTGTGCGCTCTGTAACTGAGAAGGGCGGGGACTTGACTGTGACACCGGGACCAGTCCCCCTCTGGCTCTGCTCCCCAGCACATTGGCTGTCTCCCCATTCGAGGTGCAGGAAGGAGAGGGCAGCAGCTTGGCCCTCTGCCTTCCCAGGCCCGGTCCCTTCCTTGAAGGCCTGAACCAGCTGCAGGCCTGCCTCTTGGCGGCTGGAATCTTTTGTTGCTTGTTGCCAGACCAGGTCCAGGGATAGCCTCGATCTGGGTGGCCAGGCCTAGGCACACGCACCCTGGACAGGGTGGGCTCTGCCTGGAGCCCACAGTCTGCTTGTCAGGGAAGGATGGTTCACCAGGGAAAAACAGAGGTGAGAAGATGTGTGAGTGGACTAAGGGTGATGGCCCAGCACCCCTGCTATTGCCCAGCCACCTCGTGCGCCTGGTGGCTTGTTATAACCACAAAATCGCAGCCCCACTCCCAAACCTAATCAGAAACTGCATTTAACAAGATGCCCAGGTGATCACATGTGCAGGTGGGCTGCCCTACCTGACTTTCCCTCCTCTCTGAGGTGAACGTTTTAGCCCTGACATGCCATCAACCCCACCGCCAAGGGGAGGAGACTGAAGCATGTCATTTCTCTAAGGCAGGCTTGTGGAGTGTAGACACTGCTCCAACTCCACACAAGACCCTCGCACTCCCAGCTCTCCCATGGCTGGGATCCAATCTGTATTTCATGACCAAAGGCCTCTCCCCAGCCCCCACCATAACACACCTCACCAAGTCTGGTTGTCATTAAAAACCCAGCCCGGCCCTAGTCGGTCCCTTCTCTCTGATGGCAAGTCCACTCTGGGGAGGTGGGGAGCTCCAGGCTAACCTGTTCAGGTGTGAAGACCAGGGGAGACCCTGCCCCGCTGCAGGCCTGGTGTCACCCTCCTCCTGTTCCACTGTGCTCTAGGGACACTCAGAGTCTCATCTGCCAGCCTCTCTCCCTGCCCTGAGCTGGCAGGCACCAGCCGGAGCCCCCTCTTCCTCCCCAGGCTTTCCCACATCCTGCTGAGCCAGCAGCCAGGCAGCCAGAGCAAGCTACCTGGAGCCAGAGAGGACCAGCCCAGACCGGGGAGCTTCCAGCAAAGTCTGGGGGAAAGAAGTGAGGCTCCAGAACCCCCACACACCATTTGTTAGGTCTGGGAGAAGAGTGACTGAAAGAGCCCCCTCCTCAGAATTCTTTATTCCAGAACAAGGGGAGGAAGACCAGTGGGGGAGGGGGGATGTAACGCTGCTTGAATGAAGGCCTTGACCCCAGGGGCTCCATGTCAGGTAAGGAAAGAGCGACAGGTTAGTCCTGGGGCTGAGGATCCTAGGCTGGAGTCCAAGCGCTCCTGGAACTGCTTGTAGATTCTTCCCTACACGAGTATGTGTTTTCCTGGGAGGAAGGTTCATAACCTCCGACATCCTTTCAAAGGGCTTCATGACCTCAAAATGTTAACTGTTGCCCTGAAAGCAGAGTGAAGCCTGCAGGTACATTCCTCCCTGGAGGAAGGTTTTGCCTCTGGAGCCTGATCAATGTGCTGTGTTCCCTTAGGCCAGTCACTTGCTGTCTCTGGTGTGCCAGGCAGGTGCAGAGAAGTGGGCTCCCCACACAAGACCTGTCCCTGCTGCCCCTGAAGAGTGGAGCTTGGTGTCCAGGCAGCTGGGACCAGCTCTTCTCTGGCTGTGACTCCCAGCAGGTTCAGGGAGGTTTTCCACTAGGGCACAGAACCTTCCTCCAATTCCAGGCTCCTTCGGTCCCTCTGCTGTCACCTCCCGAGGTAGGTCTTCTTAGGGGATGTGTCCTTGTGCCGGGCCGCAGGCCCAGAGTCCCATCCTAGTCTCTCTGCCAGGTGTGCCTTGCACATGGCCCAGAGGTCCTGCCCACTCCACATCTGTTCACAGAGACAAAGAGACCAGGGTCAGGTCTAGGGCGGGACATGGCCCAGCCCAGCCACCCCTGGGGGGCTAGGAGGGAGCAGTCACAGGCCACCCTGCACCTGCCCAGGGCATTGAGTTCCCTTAGTCCCTACCAAGCACTCAAGGACTACTAATCCCATTTACCAATGAGACAACGTGGGTTCAGGGCACTTGGTGACTGGTTCCAGATGTCCCACATCCCAATTTAATCTTTTTTTTTTTTTTTTTTTTTTGTCTTTTTTAGGAAGTTCCCAGGTAGGTGGCAAATTGGAGCTGCAGCTGCTGGCCTATGCCACAGCCACAGCAACTCAGTGTGACCAAGCCACATCTGTGACCTATGCTGCAGCAACACTAGAGCCTTAACCCACTGAGTGGGGCCCAGGAATCCAACATGAGTCCTCATGGATACAAGTCAGGTTCTTAACCTGCTGAGCCACAGTGGGAACTCCCCCCATTTAATCTCTTAATTTCCACCACTAAGTACTAGTCCACATTGCAACAGCCACCTGAGGGTGGCAGGCAGAGGACAACTGATCCCCAAGAGACCATGTGGCTCTAGGCAGGGGCAGAGGGCAGGGATGGGTCTCATGCTGAGCATAGCACTGGGTGTGGAGCAAGGGCTCTGTGAGAGCAGGTCCTCTGCAAGCCCCCAACTGCCTTCCTCCTCACCCACAACACGTCCCCTTCAGACGGTCACAACCTCCAGTGACCCCCCTCCCCAGGCTCCTTCTACAAGGTCCCTGGTCATATGCCGTCATCCTGGAAACTCCATTTTCCCACAGTAAGAGCCTCTCTTGAAGGAAGTAGAGTGGAGACGAAGGGTCTTGGGTTCAGAAGCCAAAAGGAGGCCCAGGGTTGTATCACTGCACCAAAGTCCTAAGCGTGATTTAGGGCCAGCTTGGGTGAGCCTCAGTGTCCTCACCTCCCAAATGGCTGAGAAGCCCGTGGCTCCAGACATCAGCTTGGAGTCTGAGGCCTGGGGGTAGGTCTTGGCTCTCCCCGTTCTCGCTGCATGACCTTGGTCAAGCCTCTTGGGAGAGGGGGCTTACTTTCTCTTGCCCAGATGAGCCCAGGACCCTGGAGATTCCTGCCCGTCCCACTTCCGTGGCTCCTCACACTGCTTCCTGTGGTCTCCGAGCGGCACTTGAGATCACTGGGCTCTTCACATTAAACTTCTCAGCAACCCCTCTCCCAACACAAGTCCTCTGTAGAGTAAATGTGAGCCTCCATGGCCAGACCCCTGCCTCAGAAACCTTCCACGCCCTTGCTCTTCCTATGGGTCCCCAGGACCCAGTTCAAAGCATCAAACTCCCAATCTCCCAGGGTACATTGTAGTCTGTCCCCTATGATAGCCAGTGTTGCCCTGTATCAGCACTCCAGGAGACAGGCCCTGTGTCTGTGCTCCTCCCAAGAGCTCCGCTAGGCACGCTGCCTGGCACACAGGGACGTTTAGTAAATGACATCACCCTCTCACCTGCTAAGAGCAATTACAATCCTCACTATCCCAGGGAGGAGGACGCCCTCATCTTTAGCCCCAACTTACAGATAAGCAAACTGAGTCATGAAGTGACAGGACTTCTCGAGGATACCGGGAGAAGTAAGTGCTGGTGCCGGGAGACCCTGGGGCCTGGGTAGGGGGTGAGGCTGGAGAATTGTGGAGTGTACCCTCTCCAGGTCTCTTTCAACACTGACATTCTGGGAATGAAGATCTAGTAAGAAGCTAATCATACTGCTGAGCCCAGGATGCCCCACCTCCCTCACCTGTCCCCACCCAATAGCAAGAATCAACGCCCCCCCCCCCAATCAAGCCTGAGAGGGGTTATGGCCAGCCAAAGGTCTCACCTGCTCTAAGCCGGGTGGGCCTGCGGAGGAAAATCAACGCAGGGGTCCAAAGCAGCTGTGGGCAGCCAGCCAGAGGGTCCTGGGCCAGGAGCAGAAAAAGGCGGCCCAAGGAGGGCAGTGGCCCACTCCTTCCAGACCCAAAGCCAGCCCTCCCTGTCTCCCGGGATCCCATCCAGAGAGGTGGTTGCAGCCCAGCGCCTTCTCCAGGGGTCACGGACGCAGGACTGGGGTGGGAAACAGCCGGCGGCCAGCCCGCTGCTCATCAGAGCACGCGGCCTAAATGGGCCGCCGGGCTCTCGGGCCCGTGGCCGTGGCTGCGCTGGTGGGTCTTGAGCGAGCCCTCGCGGGCAAAGCTCTTGCCGCAGCGGGCGCAGAAGTAGGGCCTCCGCTCCCCGAAGACTCCGGGGCGGCGCGGGTGCGGCGCGGGCATGCGCGCATGGGTGCGCTGGTGGTTGAGCAGGAAGCGTGGCTCGCGGAAGCAGCGGCCGCACTGAGAGCACTGGTGCGGCTTCTCGCCGCTGTGGATGCGCTGGTGTGTGAGCAGGTTCTGCTTGAGGCTGAAGCAGCGCCCGCACTCGGGGCAGGGGAAGGGCCGCTCGCCCGTGTGGGTGCGCTGGTGCACCTCGAGGTTGTGCTTGACGCTGAAAGCCTTGCCGCACTCGGGACACACGAAGGCAGCCGCGCGGCCCGCTCCAGCGTGCGCCTTCTGGTGCCGCACCAGGCTGGGCTGCTGCGAGAAGGTCTGGCCGCACAGCGGACAGCGGTATGGCTGTTCCTCCGCGGGGTGGTGGATGACCAGGCCGCGATCGTCCCCCAGACCCTCCTCCCCGTCCCCCGCAGGGGACCCGCCCCCGGAGGACGCCAGCTCGGTCATGGGCACTTCCGGCTGCAATCACCGGCCCCTGGGGAGGCAGAAGCACAGAGAGGAGTCAGGGGGCCTCCAAAGAGCAGCCAGCCCCTGGCCTCAGGCAGGACCCTGCAGTGGCCTCCCACAGCTTCCAGCATCCGCCACTCTGCAGCCCTGTTCAAGCCAGCAGGGTCCCCCTGCTGCAATGCCCTTCTTTCTCTGCCACCCCTTAATCACATCCTACCTGGCCCTCAGACCTTTCTCAAGTGACACCTCCTCCTAGAAGCCTTCCCTGACCCCTCCAGCCCCTCCTGAACCAAAATGGCTGAACCCTGTGACCCTCATCATACAGCATGCTGGTCACTCCTGCCGCCTCGGTCTCCCTGCCCTTTAAGCCCGGTAAGGACAGAGCTGCCTCCTTTAATGCCCCACATCAAACACTGTGCCTGCCACACAAGGGGTTGAATAAATGCCGAAGGGTAATATTCAGGCGCTCATAGTATTCTGAGTTATCCTGAACCTGGACATGTCTTCTCTCCAGCCAGATTCTCCGTGCATCCCCCATCTGGAGGGAAAGGTGGGGTCAACAGTGGCCTGAAGATATTTTTGCAAAGCTTAAAAGAAGAAAGAGAACAAAAGCCCTTTAAACTTGAAAGTAACCTCAGTTAAACATTAAAGGCAGCAGCTCTTTGTTTATCAACATAAGCCAAGCCTGTAAAGTGTTCTCAAGTCACTGAACTAGAGGGTGAGCTCCCAGGGGGCGGGTCTCAGCTTGATTCCTCTTGGCATGCCCACAGTGAAGCCTGGCCCAAGGCTGAGGAACACTCAAAGTTCAACAAACACCCCCAAGTTCAGTTCCATGCTGGTTCTCCTAAGAGAATCCCCGGGGGCACTGCGTTCCTCCACAATTGTTTCCCACAGTCCTCACAACCTCCCCGAGGAAGGAGCAGACTTATTGAACCCCATTTTATAGATGGGGACACTGAGGCTCAGTGAGGTTGACTTAATTTGCCCAAGGTCACACAGCAAGGTGAACGAGGACTAGGCCCTAAGCTTCCTAACTCACTGTCAAAAGCTTTTCTCAACGTACTAGCTGCTGACCAACTAAGCTCCCCTCAAAGCAGGCTTGCACGTGCACACACGTGACCACCTCCACTGTCCTGGCCATCACCACAGAGCCATCAATACCCAAAGGGCTACTGGTCCTGTAAGGCACTGTCTGCCGCACCACCCTCATGTCTCCAACACCTCCTCCACCCCCATTCCTGCTCTTGCAGAGCTGTGAGGCCTGCTAGGAGGGGGTAAGCTGGCAACTCCCCTGCATCCCCCCACCCCCATCAGGGAAGTTTGCCGGCCCTTCCCCTGGACCTCCGTGCAGGCCTCCTCCACACTTCCCTATCTCACTGCTTACCACAACCTCAGTGGACCTATCTGCAGAGTGGGAGCCTAGAGACACCCCCTCTGCATCCCCCTACCCTCATGCCGGGGTGGGACACCACTCACCCTGGGGAAGGGGACAAGTACTATTTGCAACCACCCACAGGTCTTTCCCCAGCAGCTGCATGGACATTTGCAAAGACAGGCCATCACCTTCCCCTTGGCCAGTCCCGGCCTGGTCTCCCAATCTCCCAGCTCTACCCCTGACCAAGGCCCCGCCCGCCAGGAGGGTCCAAGGCTATGGCCTCCCTTTCTCCCCCAAGTTCCTCCATCCCATCCCACACTCACAGCCCAGGCTGCACCCCAGTTCCTCCGGCCTCCAGCAGTGGCTCTTTCCTCGAGTCTGAGCTGCCCAACGCAAATACGGTAACTCTCCGCAGCGCCTCCCGCGCCCCTTCTCTCTCACCCCCATAAAGGCGGCCAGCCTCCCGCACCGCCGTTCTTATCTAATAGCGGCATTGATCAAAAGAGCTGACCCCACCCACCCGATCCCCAGCGCACAACCTTGCCAACTCCTGGGGCCAGAGCGACCCTGGAGAAATATGGTAAACTCTGCGTCGGAACCCCGCCCCCACGAAAATATGTAGGCCTCCCACTCCGCTGCAGCAACCCACCCCATTCCGCCGCAAGCCCCGGTTTCCTGAGGGAATTCATGCAACCCACCCCCGGCTCCCACAGCGCCCGCGGGGAGCCACGCAACCCTGGATAAATACGTAATTAAGTCGCGGCGCTCGCCACTCCCAGAAAGGGTCTGCGCGGCTCCCGGCAAATACGGTAGCGCGCCCGCAGTGACCCGCCCCCCAGGGTCCGGCACTGGCCTCGATAAATACGGTAATCTCCCGCTGAGGCCCCAGCCCAGCCCGGCCCGGGACTCACGTGGCGCCGCCTCCCCAGCCCGCCGCCTCCTCCGCAGCGCCGCAGTCACCAACGTCGCCGCAGCCGCACAGCAGCCCCGTGAGGCTGGGAGGTCTAACGCGCCACAACCCGGCTGGGGGAACTAGGAGGACGGCGAACGCTGCGCCTGCCGGGGCAAGGGAGGGAACCAGGCGGGGGCCGGTCCGAGGACAGAACGCCCCTCTGGGCAGGTCGCCCCAATTCCCCCACCCCACCCCCAGGGCCCCTGTCCCAGCCATTCCCGGTTCAGGAGGCCCCAGTTCAGCAGTTAGAGCCTCAACCTCACTTCCCCCATCCCCGAGCAGGACTGCCCCCCAGCGCCCAGCAACCAGGGTCTGTGGACGCTGGAGGTCCAAAGTGTTTCCTCGCAAGAGAAGGAAGGGGGAGACTGCAGGAACGCCCCCCCCCCCCCCGCGGAGTCTTTCTGAGCAGGGGTTTTTGGCAGGAGACAGAGCGCACCCTACGATAGGGCCCGGGTTATTAGGATAACTGGGGGATATGAGACAATTATAGCCCTACTGTCCTGTCCTCAGAAGTGAGCCCATTACAGTCAAGCCAAGGAGATCCCATGAAAGAGCCACTTATAACACTCAGGGGAAGCGACTGGTGTGGACAGGGCTGGGCTGAACTCCAGTTTCGAAATGTCACTTAATATTACCCCTTACCTATACTTCTCCTATTACAAAGCCCAATCCTATATATTATGTCATGGGAGACTTCTAGTAACCGGGTGCCATCTAGGTTATACAGTTGTCATTATCCCACTTTCTAGGTGGGAAAGTACAATAAAATGGAAACACAGAGCAGCTTGCCTCTGAGACCCGAGGCTCCAAGTGGCAGAGCCCAGGTCCAGGACTCAGCTCACTCTCCCTGGCACCACTCTGCTGCCTCGACCAGAAACCAGAAACTGTGCCCGCCGGGATCAGAAGAAATCATCTCATCCAGAGTGAGAAAATATCTGCAAGTTTGGTTTTTTGTTTTTTGGGGTTTTTTTTGTTTTTTGTTTTTGTTTTTGTTTTTGTTTTTTTTTTTTACAGTTTATAAAGAAATTGAGCCTGGAGAGGTAAAATGATTTTTTGAAATTAAAAGTGCTAGAGGAACAGGAGTTCCCACTGAGGCTCAGCAGGTTAAGAACCTGACTAGTATCCATGAGGATGCAAGTTAGATCCCTGGACTCGCTCAGTGGCCTAAGGATCCTGTATTGCCATGAGCTGCAGTGTAGGTCACAGACGCGGCTCAAATCCCTCATTGCTGTGGCTGTGGTATAGGTCACAGCTCCAGCTCCAATTTACCCCTAGCCTGGGAACTTGTGTGTGCTGCAGGTGTGGCCCTAAAAAAAAAAGTGCTAGAGGAGCATCAGCCAGCCTTTTCCTCCAGGGCCCCTGTGTAGCTGCCAGGTGGATGAAGCAGGTGGGATGCTGGAATAAGTCCCGGCAGTGTTCCTCACAGCAGGTGGTGGCACTATTCTTGATGAAGGGCTCCAGGAGACACAGACCTCTCCGCCTCATGAGGTCCCTCCTGCAACTCTGCAGGTACCCAGTGTGCTTTTAGAGTCTGGGAAGTGAAGAATTCCAGGTGGGGGTCCACTGGGGATTAAAATCAATCCCTTACTGAAGGTCAGGCCTGGCAGCTTTCACCGCTTGCCAAGTGGATCAGTCTATTCCAACAGGGTCCCTCTCGGCTTCTTAAGGACCCCCCCCCACCCCTACCCCCATCTGTGCTGCTCCCGTAGCACCTCATCCAGGTACATGGAGCTTTGTGAGTGAGACATCCCAAGCAGACTGGTATTTCAAATAGAGGGGGGCATTCTGGGAAGCCCGAAGAAATGAATCCACCTGGACAGATGTTTACCCCAAGGGCCGAGTGTAGAGCTCCTGTGGCTTTGACAGACCACACCCACACTCCACCCAGGCCCCTGGAGATCTGTTCATGGAGCAGCCACACCTCTTAGCTCTCCAGCTTCTGTTGCCAAAATTCTCCCCTGCCAGAGCCACCAGCTTTCATCTCTCCTGCAGGCCACACAGGAGAAATGGGGACACTTAATTAATGAGCAAATTTTTCAAAAGGGAAATCAACATCATACCTGAGGATGTCACCCATATTTTTAGCAGCATTTTCTAGGTAAACTGTGCCAAGGCAGAAAGGAGAGGAACACAGCTGGAGGTGGGGGGGGGGAGGCAGACAGCACCCACTACCTAGTGGGAATGCCAAGGGCTCTGGGAGGCCTCCCTTCTCTGTTCTGCCTCTGTGTGTGATTTCTGCTGAGTCACTTGTTTCTCTGGTTTCATAAGCACCCCCCCATCTCCCCCTGCCGTTTTCATGTGCTTTGGTAAGCACAACAGAATGGCAGTGGGGAAATATTCTGCAAGCGCAGCTGTGCTTCTTCCTACAGGCAGGGCCAAAGGCTGGCATGGCATCCCCAGCACTCTGCAAGGCTCATGTGACAGCCTGACTCTGGACCCTGCTCACAGCCAAGACTCCCAGAGAACAGCTGGCCTGTGGCTTCCCTCTGGGTAGAGGATGGTCTGGCTCAGCCAGAGTCCTGCTCAGAGCCCCGGGTTTCTTCCCATCGTGGGCGCACTAGCTGGACAAACATACTCCCCTGGACCCAGGTGCTCCTTCACGGGGACCAGCCTGGTCATCCTCCAGCTCCTCCTGTCTGCCCAGATTGGATGGTGGTCTTAACATCCCTCCCCAAAGCACCTGTGCTGCCTTCAAACCAGGATTTACTTACCCTTTGTTTTCCCACCAGCTTGTGAGTTTCAAAGTGTTTTCAGCATCTCTGTATCCACAGGGCCCAGCCTAGGGTGTCAGTCAACACCCGCTGGGTGAATGAATATGCATCTGTATATTACACCTGAGAGTGGTGGATGGAAAAGGTGGCCCCATGGCCAGCCTCTGTGCTGACATTATGTAAGGGACCAGGGGCTGCAGGCAAGTTAGAGTCCCAATCCCAGCTTAGGGCTGGGAGGCACTGCAGAGACCCGGATGGAGATGAGTTCTCATTGGCTCCAAAGTTCTTTCTCCTTGAATTTAAAACCCAGCAGGTGACCCAGGACATCCATTCAGCTCCTAAACTTGCAGCATGCCTGACACCAGTTAATTTCTTATGGTGATTGAGTTCTGGGGAAAACCCTTTCTTTCTCTTTCCATAGTACAGCTATTCCTTTTTTTTTTTTTTTTTTTTTTTTTTTTTTTTTTTTTTTTTTTTGTGCCATTTCTAGGGCTGCTCCTGTGGCATATGGAGGTTCCCAGGCTAGGGGTCCAATCAGAACTGTAGCCACTAGCCTACGCCAGAGCCACAGCAACGCGGGATCCGAGCCTCAGCTCACCACAGCTCACGGCAATGCCAGATCCTTAACCCACTGAGCAAAGCCAGGGACCAAACCCGCAACCTCATGGTTCCTAGTCCGATTTGTTAACCACTGCGCCACAACGGAAACTCCCAGTACAGCTATTTCTACAAATGGCATGCAAGTAGCCACGCATGGGGTTTATTAAAATAACGACCGTAACTATCATTTATTAAGTGCTTGCTGTTTGCCAGGGACTGTACTACATGCTTTACACAGATTACTTGCCCGGGGTCCCACAGCTTACATGGCAAAGCCAGAGTCGAGCCGTAGAGCTGGCTCTGTCCATTAATTCCCAACAACAACAACAACAAAAGCTTTTTCTAGATTGGGGTGATGGGCAGGGGTGAGAGATAACTTTACTGCTTCTTCTCAATAGGGGCCTTATCCGTAGGGCTATGCTGTCCAATAGCCACATTCGGCTCTTTACATCTAATGAATTAAAATCAAACACCATTTAAAATTCAGGTCCTCAGCCTTACAAGCCACAGTCAAGTGCTCCATAGCAACACATGGCTGGTGGCCATGGTATTGAACAGCATAGATGTAGAACATATCATCATCACAAAAAGTTCTCCCGACACTGCTGGTCTAGGGCACCTCCCTCTCTTGATCTGAGTAACCTGGGAGACACGGAGCTCTTTTTATCCTGAAGAACAATCTCCAGGGTACCATTTATTTCCGTCTCTCCTGGGATCCAGTAAGAGCAGTGATATGTAAGAACATACTATTTTCAGCCCCAACACTCCTCTTGCCAAAGGTTGAGGATACCTCTTTACCAAACCCAAATTTCTTTAACAAGGAAAAGAAAATGAAAAGCCTCAGCTTCAGCCCCCACCCCCACCAGGCACTCTCCCTGCTGCTCAGGGCATCGTTCCCTGGGGCTGGGCGGTGGGGAACCACATACTCCCAAGGAAGCTGCCATTGCGCCAACTCACGTTGCTTGCCAAAGGATGCGCACTTTCCTAGTACCTAAGTCATTTGTCTTAGTTCCCGGGCTGCAGCTAACAAAGGACACAAGAATGATGCAGGCAGTTCCAGGACCTGCAGCTCTGCCAAGGTCATCTGGCCTCCAGGACCTGCAACTCCACCAAGCTCATCTGGCCTGGGGGCAGCTTGGCCCTGCGTCCCTACTGCAGACCTGCACTTACCTGGCTGTGGACAGGATATAAATGAAGTCTTTTAAGACTCTGATTTATTTATTCATAGTTGTTTTCTGTTCCCCTATGCAACCCTTTAATCTCAGCACACTCCAGAACATTTTGAACTGTAAACCACCAGGAGAAGTCTGACCTCCTCGTCTTTGATTTCATGACGTGCCTCTTCCTAAATTTTCTCTGGCCTAGTTTTATTATTTTTAAATGAAAGGGAATTAACATTGACGTTGACAATGCCGGGCCTCGCACAGAAGCCTATGATTGTGATGGCGGAAGAGGTTTAGGCTAACAGGAGGCCTGGGACCTGCTCTCCACTTGCAACATGACCTGGCATGGACTAGTGCCACCGTCCCCATCCCCTTCTCCTAGATCACTGCCCTGCCCAGGTCACCCACTCATGGAAATGAAATGAGATGGCAAATAAGAAAGCCTTGCTGGGAACAATCTGTTGAAGAGTTGACCTGACCGTACAGATTGTTCCAGGCTGTGAATCAAGATGAGTCTCCGTAAAGGACTGCAAGCTCCTCAAGGGAAGGGTCTGTGATCGCTGCGGACGGAGCTGTGTCCCCCACATTCAGACATTGAAGCCCTGCCCCCAGTGTGGTGGTATCTGGTGATAGAGCCTCTGGGGAGCAGTTAGAAATTAGGTTTGGATGAAGTTGGAAGAGTGAAGTCCTGAGGAGTTCCCATTGTGGCTCAGTGGTAACAAACCCGACTAGGATCCATGAGGATGTGGGTTCGATACCTGGCCTCACTCAGTGGGTTAAGGACCTGGCGTTGCCGGTGAGCTGTGGTGTAGGTCACAGACATGGCTCGGACCTGGCACTGCTGTGGCTGTGGCGCAGGCAGGCAGCTACAGCTCCGATTCGACCCCTAGCCTGGGAACTTCCATATGCCGCAGGTGTAGCTCTAAGAAGAATTAAAAAAAAAAAAGTGAGGTCCTGGTGAGATTGGTGTTTTTTTAAGAAACAGACCAGGTTTTCTCTCCCCCCCTCCCCCTTTCTCCGCCCCCCACTCCAACCCCCGTGAGGATATGGAGGTGCTCATCTGCAAGCCAGGAAGCTGGCTTCATCGGGAAAAGAATCTGCCAGCACTCTGATCTTGGACTTGCCAGCCTCTGGACTGTGGTCTAAGCGCCCAGCCTGCGGTGGTGTGATGTCAGCCCGAGCCCACTGAGACGGTGGCTTACTCAGCCCTGAAGTCTGACACAGTGCCTGGCACACAGCACGCTTGTTTAGTCCATCAGTGCTGAGCCATCCCCTGACCTGGTCAAAGGGGCGTACACCTCAGTAATTCTTCACCCTGATGGACTTGGCCCTGATCCCCTTGTGACCCAGAGCACCCATTTGTGAGAGGGTCTGTTGCCCGGGGTCAGCGAACAGGCTTTTTATGACTTGGGGGGATGTCCTACCAACACAGCTGTTTGATTGATCTGATCCTTAAACAGGCCATTTGTGAACAATAGCACGTTCTAGTGGACAGAAACTCCCGCCAGCTCATCTCTTCAGCATCTGCCCACACTGCCCTCAGGAACCTGATTGGACAGGGCTCTCTGTGCAGGCATGGTACCTCTGGGATGCTTCCCAGAGGAAGAGGGCTTGCTCAGGGTCTGAGGAAGCAAATAACCCTTGAGCCTCCCCCATCATTAAAGTGTTTTTTGATAAGACCCAAGACACCTGGCTTCCCAGAGTGTACCCTGAAGGGCACAGCTCACCCACTTGGGAGGTTTCACACAGCATGGTTGGTGATCAAAGGCCTGGACCTCAAGTCAGCAGCCCTGGCTGAACATTAACCATTACCAGCACTTGATACCCAAGTTAGCTGGATCACCGCCATGTTATTTTACTTATTTTTTTTGTGATGCTACAATGAAAACTCCTGCCAGATGAAAGGGATTAAACAAAACCTGAAAAGCGGGGTCACCAGAAGCCAGGGTGACTGCACAGCTCCTCTGAGTTCAAGGGAAAACTCGGCAGGCCTCTGGGAAGCAGGCAGGCACGGTTCCTCCTCCTACAGAGTCACCCTAGCTTCCCCCCTTCCCCCCTTTCCTTCCCACCCCCTCAGCTATCCAACCTTGGTACCCCAACACCCACCCACCCCCCATAACCCCCTCCCCTCCTGTGGGAAGACACCATCCAAGGCTCCAGCCAGGCTGGAGCTCTAGGTCCTTCTGTCAGCACAGGGCCCCAGCTTTCCAAAGAGCTTGAGGGCTGACCTCTGAGGGGCTAGAGGTCAAGAGGGGTATGTGGGAAGTGACAAAGCTGTCTTGGAGAGGGAAAAGGGGAGAGGAGACAGCCTTCCACCACCAGCAAGAACTGGCCATGGGGAGTGGCTATGCTCATGGCCAAAGCTCCCTGCCCTGGTCCTGGGGCAAATGGATCCCTCTGCACACACACGCACCCGGGATTCAGGAAAGGTGGCTTAGAAAGGACTGCAAGGGAGTTGCCGCTGTGGTCCAGCAAGTTAAGAATCTGACTAGTATCCATGAGGATGGAGGTTCCATCCTCAGCCTCACTCAGTGTGTTAAGGACCCGGCAGTGCCATGAGCTGTGGTGTAGGTCACAGACGCAGCTCAGATCTGGCATTGCTGTGGCTGTGGTGCAGGCCAGCAGCTGCAGCTCTGATTTGACCCTTAGCCTGGGAAGCTCCATATGCCACGGGTATGTCCTTTAAAAAAAAAAAAAAAACTAAAAGATGGAAAGACCATGTGAGACAGTCAATCCTTCATTTCTCTCTGCAACACCAACATCTACAAGAACCCCAGGCAGTGCCCTCGGGGTCCCAGGGACACAGTCAGCACTCTCCTGCAGCAGGTCCCTCCCCACCCTAGTTCCAGCCTTACCTTCTCTCTCTCTCTCTCTCTCTCTCTCTCTCTCTCTCACACACACACACACACACACACACACACACACACACACACACACACACACACACCAGTCCTAGGGTCAGTCAGGCCATAACAGCACCCTGGACAGTGGGGCACTCGGTGTTGAGAAGGACCATGGAACCATTCACTCCTTCCAAAAACATGTATTGAGGGGCCATCAAGTGCTGGACGCTGGCCTTGGCGCTGGGGATGTGCTTGCCCTTCCTAGCCACAGCTTCCAGTTCCCATCTTGCCATCAGGCTGTTGAGACTCCCCCACCAGGACAGTCCCTGGGCCATTCCGCAGCTGAGCGCGACAGGCCGGTGCCACAGCTGCACAGTCCAGATCAGGGCCATTTCAGGGAGCCTCTCCCAGGGCGCCCCGTCCCTCGGTGTCTGAGGGTTGGGGTCCCACCTCTGAGGAAGGACGAGCCTCAACCATCACGGACACATCCAGGCTCCAGAGTGAAGATGTCCAGTCTTATTTCTTCCCTCTGCCTTTCCTGGGACTTTGCCTGGTCCCTCTTTGGGGAGGCTTCTGGAATTCTGTTCTCAGGTCTCAGAGCCTTGAAGAAACCTCACCCTTGGGGTTCTAAAAGCCACCCTTCCTGGCCATTACCCACACGCACCCGGCAAGCGTTCCTTTCCCCGCCCCCCCCCCCCACAGGTCGGCTTGGGTCCAGGCGCCCTAAAGCGCCTCGCCCTTGGCGCTGGGGGTAGGCACCAGGGACCCCCGGTGAACGCGCTGGTGCTTGAGCAGGTGTTGCTTCTGGCTGAAGCCGCGACCGCAGGCGGCGCACAAGTAGGGCCTTTCTCCCGTGTGGTTGCGCCGATGGCGTGTCAGGTTGGGCTTCTGGCTGAAGCAGCGCCCGCACTCGGGGCACGGGTAGGGCCGCTCGCCCGTGTGAATGCGCTGGTGGATGGTGAGCGCCGACCACCACGAGAAGCTCTTGCCGCACTCGTTGCAGATGAACTGGCGCGGCTCGCCAGGCCCACCCGCCCGCGCTCGGCCCCACAGCATGTCCCCGGGCGCCCCGGCCGGCGCGGGGGCGCGTGGCGGCGGCGACAGGCCGGGGGCGCCCAGGGCGGGAGGTGCGGGGGGCGGTGGCGGCGCGGGGGCGGCGGGGGCGAGGTGCGCGCGCGGGTGGGCCCGCAGAGCGGCGCGGCCGGGGCAGCTCTGGGCGCAGCCGGGGCGGCGCGCGGCCGGGGCGCCGGGCAGGTGCGTGCGCTGGTGCTTGAGCAGGTGCTGCTTCTGGCGGAAGCTGCGGCCGCAGTGCGAGCAGGGGTGCGGGCGCTCGCCGGTGTGGTTGCGTAGGTGGCGCGTCAGGTTGGGCTTCTGGCTGAAGCGGCGCCCGCACTCGGGGCACGGGTAGGGCCGCTCGCCCGTGTGGATGCGCTGGTGGATGTTCAGCGACGACCACCACGTGAAGCTCTTGCCGCACTCGTTGCAGATGAACTGGCGCGGCTCCGAGGGGGCGGAGGTCCGGGGCCCCGGCTGGCGCCACCAGCCCTGGCAGAGCCCCAGCCAGGCCCACTCGGGGCGCCCCCGCTGGGGCCCCGGTCGCAGGCGACAGCCCCGGCGGGACGCGGCGTCCCGGAGCAGCGCCTGCAGCCCGGAGCGGGCGCCCTGGCGGTCCCGGGCGTGCGCTCGCTGGTGGATGCGGAGGCCCACCTGGTGGCGGAAGCAGCGCTCGCACTCGGGGCACGGGTGGGCGGTGGGCCGAGAATGGATCTTCTGGTGCTTGAGCAGGTGCTGCTTCTGGCTGAAGCGTCTGGCGCACTCGGGGCAGCAGAAGGGCCGCTCGCCTGTGTGGTGCCGCTGGTGGCGCGCCAGGTTGGGCTTCTGGCTGAAGCTCTTGCCGCACTTGCCGCACAGGTATGGCTTCTCGCCTGTGTGCGTGCGCTGGTGGATCTTCAGGGACGACCACCAGCTGAACCTCTTCCCGCAGTCCAGGCACACGAAGTGACCCTCGCCGGCAGAAAGGGCGGGGCTCAGGGGGCCGGGGGCCGCCCCAGGAGCCCGACCTGCGGGGCCCTCATCCTGCTCCGCGGGAGGGGCCCACCTTGGACCCCCAGTCTCCTCCTGTCCCCCCAGGGCTCGAGGCTTCCCCGTGGTCTGGCAGGGCGGGAGGCCCCGATGCTGCTGGAAAATGTTCTCCTTATCCTTCTGGGAAAGCGCAGCCTGTGGCACTAGCGCCTGCGGGAGCCACTCGGACTTCTCTTGCTTGATCTTCATCACCAGCCCATCCCCTGCGGGAAGCAGAGGGAAAGAGGATGAAGAGAGTCAAGGCGGGTTGGAGAGAAAGGGCGGGAGAGAAGGAAGTGTCAGGAGAGCAGAGCTTAGCAGAAAATAGGGCGAGAGAAAAGAATGCAGAGGGAAATGCTTACAGAGGAGGAAATGGACAAAGGAGAAAGAGGCAGAGTAGGAAGGACAAAGGCAGGTTGGAGCGTGCAGGAGGGCAAGAAGACATACAGGAAGGAAACAATAAGTGACTGCTGCTGTGCCAAGGCCACACCACTGCCCGCCTTCTCTTCCCCAAGGTCCAGGAGATGCAGAGACGGTTAAAGACGGCAAAATCCAGGTCAGCCTTCCCATCCAAAGAGTAAGCACAAAGTGGCCAAATTTCAAAACATCTCGTTCTCTTCCTAAGAGCTCTGGCTGGGCCAGTGCATGCCCAGGCCCATGTCACCGCCAGGCCTGCTCCAGGGCAGCAGCTGTGGTGGGGTGCCTCACCTGCTTGGCAACCTGGTGGTTCTTCAACAAAACCCAGAACAAGGGGAGTTCCCATCATGGCTCAGCGGAAATGAATCTGACTAACATCCATGAGGACACAGGTTTGATCACTTGCCTCGCTCAGTGGGTTAAGGATCCAGTGTTGCTGTGAGCTGTGATGTAGGTCAAAGACACAGCTCGGATTCAGTGTTGCTGTAGCTGTGGTGTAGGCTGGCAGCTGTAGCTCCAATTTGACCCCTAGCCTAGGGACCTCCATATGCTGTGGGTGTGGCCCTAAAAAGACAAAAAAAAAAAGAACAAGAAAATAGGCCAGAAAGGTCTTGGCACCCAGAACAGGTGTTGCCTTGTCCTTATACTAAACTGAGTCCACACACCAACAGCTGCTAAGCTGCAGCGCCCTGCTTCTGGCTCATGGACATAAGCCATGATGGAAAGGTCTGCTCCAGACACTAAATACAGCCTGTCTGATTCCACTTCTACACTGGCAACCGAATTGATGAGTTAGAAGTCAGGATAATGACCAAGGGCACTGTGGTTGGAAGGGGGCCTGGCCCACTCCTGGGGCTCTGACAGTGTTCTCCTGGATCTGGGCACTGGCTACAGAGGTGCATTCACTTTACGATCAGGTACAGAGCTTGCGACCTAGGTACTTCTCTGGCTGTTACACTTCAATATAAAGTTTATGTTCAATAAAAAATGTATGAAACATTTGTGAACAAAGGAAAAGAACCTCTAAACAACAGGTGCCAACATTCAAAAGACAACAATGTTAACCCAAGGGAAATAAGAGGAAGTAATTAATAAAGACAAAAGCAGAGACTATAGGATACAAGGAACATAAAGATATAAAAAGGATTCTGGTAAACCCCCAAATACTATGTTGAGATGTTATGTCAATTTGAAAAATCTGTGTAAAAGGGATGATTTTGTGAGAAAATAAATTAACCAAACTGACTCAAGAGTAGGTAGAAACCATGTCTATAATATAAATAATTAGAAGAGACTGAAAAGAAAGCTAAAGTTCTTCCTCGAGAATGGGTAACAAGCCACTTACAAATAGGTTCTACTAAAACTTCAAGGGCAGGACTATTCCCAACTGACATAAACTATGACCTTGACTAGGGCAGGGGCAGGGGCAGGGGGTGGGTGGGTGTGGTGCCCACATGTTAACATGATCCAGTGGCAAAACAAGACAGGTATGGGGTGGGCAGGAAATTACAGGTTTATCATTCTTTGAAAGTAGCTGCAAAAAGCAAACAAGCAAAAACATTGCAAAGCAAATTCAGTGGTGTTCAAAGAACAGTCCATGGCTTTGCTGGATCTTTCCCAGGAAAGCAAAGATGGTGTAATACTGTCCATGACATTAACTTTGCAAACATGCAAAACCTTATACCATCTCGATAGGCATGGAAAAGTCCTATGATAAGTCCATCACTTCTGGAGGGAGAGAAGGAAGTGGGAAAGGAGAAGGGGAGGGGAGGGGGCTGAAGAAAAAAGGGAGCTCTTAGCAAACTAGGAACATAAAGAACTTTCTTAGGTCGACAAAGGAGCTCGACTAGAAAATATGCAGCAAATGTTATAACTGAGGGCGAAAGTTTAGAAGCCTATTCAAGTTAGGAACAAAGGGAGAAAAGATATATATATATACAGATAGAAATGAAAACTGTAATTTGCTGATAATTATTAACCTAGAATGTGCATGAGAATCCACTGACCTATTATTAGAAATAAAATTTCAGGGAGCTCCCGTCGTGGTGCAGTGGTTAACGAATTCGACTAGGAACCATGAGGTTGTGGGTTTGACCCCTGGCCTTGCTCAGTGGGTTAAGGATTCAGCGTTGCCATGAGCTGTGGTGTGGGTTGCAGACACGGCTCGGATCCCGAGTTGCTGTGGCTCTGGTGTAGGCCGGAAGCTACAGCTCCGATCGGACCCCCAGACTGGGAACCTCAATATGCCGGGGGAAGCAGCCCTAAAAAGACACATACAAAAAAAAAAAAGAAAAGAAAAAAGAAATAAAATTTCAGCAAAATTGCCAGATTAAAAAAACATTAAAACTCATAACTTTTTAAAAATGGCAGTACAAGCTATAAAATAACTGGAAGCATTACCTAATATACGTGCAAAACATATAAAGCAAACTATTAGACTTTATTGAAGGGCTAAAGAAAATGTAAATAAAAGAACAAGTACATTACATGCCTAGACAAGAAGCTCTTCACTCCCAAACAATGTTTAAATTCAGTGTAATGCTAATTAAGTAAATTATACAATTTGCAAGGTGTATATATCACCCAGAAATTCTAAAAACGAGCAAGGAAGAATTTGGCTTATGCAACATTAAAAGCTAAAATACTATCACCACACACCTCTTAGAATGGCTAAAATCCAAAACACTGACACCACCAAATGCTGACAAGGATGTGGGGCAACAGGAACTCTCATTCGTTGCTGGTGGGGATGTAACGTGGTACAGCCACTTTAGGAGACAGTTTCTCAGTTTCTTATGAAACTAAATATTCTTGTACCATATGAGCCAGCAAATCATTCTCCTATGTATTTACCCAAAGGAGCTGAAAACTTGGGTGCACACAAAGCCCTGTAGAGATGTTTACAGCAGCTTTATTCATAATAGGCAAAACCTAGACACAAACAAGAGATGTCCTTCAATGGGGGGATGGATAAACTACGGTATGCCAGACAATGGAGTATTATGCAGCAATAAAAAGAAATGAGCTACCGAGCCTTGAAGAGCCATGAAGAGCCACGGAGGAAATGTAAGTGCATACGACTAAGCGAACAAAGACAGTCTGAAAAGGCTACATACTGTATGATTCCCACTATATGAGATTCTAGGAAAGGCAAAGCCATGGGGACAGTAAAAAGATCTGTGGCTGCCAGGGGCTGAAGGGTTGGGGGAAAGAAATGAATAGGCAGAGCACAGAGGACTTTAGGGCAGTGAAACTGCTCTGTATGTAATGGTGGACAGGACATTGAGCATTTGTGCTCAGAACATACAACACAAAGAGGGAACCCTGATGTAAACTATAGGCTTTATTTAATAAAAATGTATTAATAAGGTTCATCAATTGTAATAAATATACCACCCTAATATGAAATGTTAATAACAGGAAAAACAGGAGAGTGGGACTATAAGGCATTCTGTATTTTCTACACTTTTTTCTGTAAATCTAAGACTGCGTTAAAAAATAAAATCCATTTTTAAAAAAGTCTAGATTGCTGCTGCTGTTTTTTTTTTATTTTATTTTTTTTATTTTTTAGGGCTGTAGCTATCAGCCTACACCACAGCCATAGCATTACCAGATCAGAGCCACATCTGCGACCTACACCACAGCTTTTGGCAAGGCCGGGTCTTTAAACCACTGAAGGCGGTCGGGGATCCAACTCGAATCCTCATGGATACTAATCAGGTTCTTAACCCACTGAGCCACAACCGGAACTCCGTGCTTCAGCTGTTATTGATGTAAGCCAGGTGAGGTGAGGCTGCAAGTGAGTTCCCTCCCACACACACACACAAAAAGGCTAAAAACAATCATTAAAAGTGTAGAATACACACAAAAGTCAGATACATCAATAGAAAAGAATCATTTGCTATGTAATACAAGGTAGAATTCCAAGTCAACAGTGAAAGGCTGGACTCGTCATCAATTTAGGACCAACTAACTCTCTATTTAGGAAAAATATTTAAGTTAGATTTCCAGTTCATACCATTTATAAAAATCAGTTCCAGGTGGATTTAAGTGCTGGTTTAGAAGAAGAAAATACAAGTATTAGAAGAACCAGGAGAATGTATTTAGAGTCTAGAGGTAATTGGAAGTCTTCTTAAACAAGATACAAAACCTAAAAACTAAATTTAAAATGCCACATATGGAGTTCCCACCGTGACGCAGTGGTTAACGAATCTGACTGGGAACCTTGAGGTTGCGGGTTCCATCCCTGGCCTTGCTGGGTGGGTTAAGGATCCGGGGTTGCCGTGAGCTGTGGTGTAGGTCGCAGATGTGGCTCGGATCCCACATTGCTGTGGCTGTGGTGTAGACTGGCGGCTACAGCTCTGATTAGACCCTTAGCCTGGGAATCTCCATATGCCGCAGGTGCAGCCCTAAAAAGAAGGAAAAAAAAAAAAAAAACCACCACATACGAGTAAAATAGAAACAATATCTCAGGGCAGCATTTCCCAACAGAACTGTCAATGAGAGTGAAAGATGTTTTATATCCGAACTGTCCCATAACCATGGCCTCTAGCCACGTGTGGTTACAGAGCATTTGAGATGTGGCCAGTACATTGGAAACTGAATTTCCTTCTTTCTCCCTTTCTCTCTTTCTTTCTTTTTTTTTTTTCTTCCTTCCTTCCCTCCTTCCTTTCTTTCTTTTTTTTTTTTTAATTTTAGGGCTGAACTGCAGCACATGGAAGTTCCCAGGCTAGGATCTAATCGGAGCTACAGCTGCCGGCCTACGCCACAGCCACAGCAATGCCAGATCCAAGCTGCATCTGTGACGTACACTGTAGCTCATGGCAATGCTGGATCCTTAACCCACTGAGCAAGGACAGCGATCCAACCTGTATCCTCATGGTTATTAGTCAGGTTTGTTACCACTGAGCCATAATGGGAACTCTTATTTTCTTTTAAGTTAATTAAATCCATATAACCATTGGAGCTATTGGCCGCACTTGAAATGTGTCCAGTCCATGAGGAAACTGATTTTATTTTCTTTCATTTAAATTAATTTAAATCCAAATAACCATTGGGGCCGCATACTGGACAGCGCATGTCTAGGAGAATATATGTGCAGATATATAATGGACCAAGGATTAAGCACAGAGTATAAAGGACTCCTGTAGCTATGATGAGAAGAGATTCAACCTCACTGGTAATCAGCAAAGTGCAAAATAAGAGTGTAACATCTTTCACCCATCTCACCAGCAAGTACTGTAGCAACTGAGATCATCCCTACTTTGCAATACACATGGAAAGTACAAAGTCAGATTCTTTGAGGACAACTTGAGAGTGCTTATTTAATTGGAAATGTGTAGACTCTTCCAGCCCTTATAACCAGCAATTTCACTCTAGGTGTTTATCCTAAGACACATTTTTTTTTTTCTTTTTACAGCCACATCTGCGGCACATGGAGGTCCCCAAGCTAGGGGTCAAATCAGAGCTACAGCCGCCAGCCTATACCACAGCAACTCGGGATCCAAGCAGCGTCTGCAACCTACACCACGGTTCA